>NC_056744.1:1323987810-1324185408 GCF_019279795.1 Protopterus annectens
TACCCTCATCTACAGCTTTGGTGACTGCCTCAAAGAAGTCGATCAGGTTCAGGAGACATGATCTGCCTTTCACAAACCTGAACTGGGTGGGATACAGAGTTTGGAGGTTACCAATGTCTTTGTTAATGAGTTCCATGATGATACGTTCCATGGCCTTGCAGAACAGGCTCGTCAGGCTAATAGGTCAATAGTTCCCGGGATCAGTGGTAGCTCCCCCTTTGTGGAGTGGGATAACTGTTGCTGTGTGCCATTCAGTGGGCACAAAGCCTGATGCAAAGCTATTATTGAACATGGTGCTTAAGTGGGGAGCCAGTTTGTTCTGAAGTTCGTGTAAAACGCAGCTTGGGATGTTGTCCAGTCCCATGGATGCTGTGTTTTCGGATTTAGAGAGTGCAGCTTTTACCTGCGTTGTTGTGATTACAGGGACTCTGCATTCTTCCTGCATAGATATGGGCCCTTTAGGGGGTGGGGGGGTGGGGTAAAGTTAGCACTGAACCTATCTGCCAGGATGTTGGCAGTTTCAGTTGGTTCTGTAATTTTCATGCCGTTGTGCTGTAACTCAGAGCAGATCTGGGTGTTGCCATTGAGATTCTTGATATAGCTATAGAATGCTTTGTGGTTGTCCTTAGAATTAGTGGTGATTTTGTTTTCATAGCTAGCTTTGGAGGATCTTATAAGGGATCTCAGCTTCTTACTGAGGCTGACCAGGGAGCTCCTCCACTCATGGGATTTTACTCTCTTTTGCAACAGTTTCTTCCTTCTGTTGTACAGTTTGTTTATGGGAGGGGACCACCAGATTGGATTCCTTTTTTTGGAGGATAGCGTCTTGGTTCTGTTTGGGATAGCACAACCCATGCACTCGTGTAAGTGCTTATAGAGTGCATTTGTGTAGGATTCAGCAGTTGTAACTGTATTGTCCATCTGCATGGGTGTCATGAAGTTCTCCACTTCTGTCTTGAGAAGCATAAAGTTGGCTTTGGAGAAAATTTTTACCATGGTCTCCTTAATGGGGGGTGGGGGCAGGATGTGGATATCAAGGGTGATTAGCTTATGGTCGGATCGGACCAACGAGGAGTTGACTTCAGGTGTGAAACACCGGTCACTCATGTTGGTAATGACTAGGTCTAGGATATTGTTGCCCCTGGTGGGGGTGTGGATAAGTTGATCCAGGGCATTGGAGTTTATGAATTCCAGAAAGTGTTGAGCTAAGGAGTTGGTACACGAGTAGTTTTCTCAGTTAATGGTGGGGTAGTTGAAGTCGCCCATTATTAGGGTGTTTGGTTGACCCCTAATATTATCCAATACATCAAGAAAAGAGGAGTGGGAATCCTGGGGCATGGTGGGGGATCTGTAGCAAGCTACAATTTGGATTGCAGTTTTGCCCAGAGTTAGTTGCACTTGGATAACCTCGGATGCATTATGCTGAACAACTAGCCTGGAGGTGTGGCTATCCTTAATGAATATGGACAAACCTCCACCTTTGGTGTTTCGGTCCAGATTACATGGCCGGAATGTGTGGTATGAGTTATAGCCTGGTAGTGCAGGGGTGCTCTCTGGAGCCTTGAACCAGGTCTCAGTCACTGCACAGATATCAATGTTCTCCATTTTAAGGAGTGCCTTGAGTGAGTGCATTTTGAGATTTAAACTTCTAGCATTGAGTAGCATTACCCTCAGCTTTTGCTTACCTGTTCCTGCTACAGTGATGAATTTGTCATTTGAACCTTGCCTAAAAAAGGCACTATAAGGGCAGCAAGAGTCTTAGCCAGTATTCAAAATCCCAGGGGCAACAGGTGCAGGCCATCTGTGGCAAAGCATCGTGGTCTGTCAACCATGTCATCCCAAGCAGACAGAAACTGGATCCCCTTAGAATGACACCAGAAGTTTAGCCAATTGTTGAAGTCAATCATTTTGTCCTTGTACTGCGGTATCATTCTGGGCGATGACAGAATGCTACTCAGGGCTAGGGTCATACCTGCCTGGGCTACAAGATTGGAGAGCTCTTCCATGTCTCTTTTCATGTAGTCCTGGGAGGTACATCTCAGGTCATTCACACCAACATGGACAATGACGGAGTTATATTTGTATTTGTTGTGGAGTGACCTGAGTGCATGGGTTATGTGGGCGGATCCTGGCACACGACTGACAGTAACCTTCTCCTTGTTTAGCCTGTTGAGTGGGACATCAGTGTGCCTGACTATAGAGTCACCTATGACTAGTGTGTTGGGTACGTTGATTTGCCTTATTGGCTGTGGTTGAGTGGCACACTGAGTCTGTGGGCTATGTGTCATTTGGGTTGTGTTGGGGGATGAAGGTTGCTTGCATTTCTTCTTTGGAGGTCTCTGTTGCTTAGACAGATTATTATTGAGCCTCTGCAAATGTTTTTGTGTTACTATGTGTGGATTTTGGTGGTGTAGATTTAGTAAGACTATGATGAGTGTGGTGTGGTGCAAATGTTTACCTTCTCCTCATGACTGTCAAGTTCAGTCTTGGTTGGAGAGCGCTTTACCACCAGTTTGGCTAGATAAGTGCATCTCTCTCAGGTTGTAGTGTTGGGTGGTAGGAGGAGAGGGTTGTCTGTGTACATGAGACAATTTCTATATTGCCTCAAGATGCCCAGATTCATCAGATAGACAGGAGAGAACACTGGGATCTGACCCTTGGACATGCCTGAATAAAAAAACTATTTTCCTCTAGATAAGTGAGGAAAGTGAGTACAAGAGCTGTTTTTCTCTAAGCAAGTGAGAAAAGTAAGTACAAAAACTATTTTCCTCTAGGTAATGAGGAAGGTTGAGTGCTATAGTAATTATTAGCTTATTTAGTGCTTACAAGTTCTGAACAACTGCTGAGCATGAATAAGCAAATTTAAGTGCTAAAACTAAGAATCTGTATCTGCACTAGATGAGTTACAGGACAGAAACAAGTGCAAATGCAGGCTTTCAAATCAGAAAGTTGAGAGAGATGGAAGAGATTGCCCAAACGGCCAATAACTACAATTTCTGGGCCAGAAACACTCCTTATATGGTAGACAGGTTACCTAGTGCTTACCACTCCCACTGATAAGCTAGAAGGCTTCCCTCCAACACAGAAAGGCTTGGGGGGCTCAGAAGCTTACATACAGTCCTGGATACAGCAAATCTGTATCTGGAACACTAGTTACAGGAAAGGTAGGAAACAAGCTTACAGTTTTTTTTCTTTACAGAAAAGTAGCTAAAACAGTAGTAAAAACAATTCACGTGCAGTGCAAGCTAGCACACTTAAGTATGTAGCAATATTAGACCAAACACAGTTTAAAAAAATGCAATTAAATTAAAAAGGACTAAAAGCAAGTGCTTATACACACACACACACACACACACACACACACACACACACACACACACACACACACACACACACACACACACACACACACACACATAACAACTCCATGTTTGCCACAGCATTGCATCAATAGATTCCTCCATGAAAAAGTCAGGGTCTTCTCAAAAAGTGTGCTCAAACAAAATGACTATGTCTGACTTAAAGCGCTATGCCAGCCTACTTGTATATTGTCAGTCAAAGTAATTCAATTTGCAGTGCTTCGATATTTCATCATTCTTAAAAAATAAAATACAAGGCAGAACAGTCATGAATATTTACATGATCAGGCAGAGATAGCTGTTTTATTAGCATGCAGGCCTGCAACTTTTAGTGTACAATATCTTCAGACTAATGAAATTAATCCATAGAGACAAGCACAGATGTTTCATACAAGCCAGAAATTTGGCTCCTTCTAGCAAAAAGGTATGCTCTAATCTTTGTGACATAAGTTTTTAAGCTCTTCAATTCCACTCATTCCATATTTTAACATCTCCCTGTGATTAAATGTGCTGGCCTGGAATGCAGTTATGTTCTCCCTTAGATCATTATTTTTCACCTTGTACACTGTCATTTTTTTCAGAAAGTAAAATGCAGTTGTAAAAATAGGATCACTTAAGCCCATTGACAATCAGGTTCTTCTCAGTTACAGTTAACCATTAACACTTCCAAACATCCTCAATACTAGCATTCCTCAAGATTTATAAATTGGATTACCATATGTTCATATGTTTGAATTACATTGAAGGCCTTGTTAAGAGTCTGATAATGGACTGTTTCTACTAGTTCAGTTATGGCATGCCTGCAGTCATTCTTTGTATGTGTTGCACTGTTCTATCAAGGTATTTTCTATTATATAGCATGCTTGTATGGCCATGTATATGTGCATGTACACACACACACACACACACACACACACACACACACACACACACACACACACACACACACACACACACACGCACACACGCACACACGCACACACGCACACACACGCACGTTTGTGCATGTGTGTGTATGCATATGTGTGTAGTCATGACAACTAGACCTTGGTAAAACAGGATTGTTATGGTCTAGCCTTCTCATCAGCTCAAAAACTACAGCTATGTAATATCTTACCTTCTCTTCACTGTTGCTGTATTCTACACATAAGGAATCTCCTGCTAAGGATAGCACAATATCTGGCCAGTATACCAAAGCCTTCAGCTCGTATAGGTGCTGTGCATCACACGTATGCTCCTTGCACACAATGTAGGGCAAAAGATGACGTAAGGACATAGATACTCAGAAATGGAAAAACCCCAGGAGGAACAGAATACTCTTAGGGATAAATAGGAACATGTACATCCAGAAGAAACATTAAGATGGCGGAAGACAGAAGGGCCCCTTGGCCAGGATGGCAGCCAGAACACAGGGTAAGAGTTAGGACAAAGGGGCAAGGAAGTAGAGACCAAATATTGCAACAGTAAAGAGAATGACATCTACTGTTATGCTAAGATTTTGCACAACTGTACTATGCCTTTCCATATCATGGTTGCAGTATTCTTCACTTAAGGGAGAGTAGAAGAGCTCAAAAGGATGCCTGAGAGGAGGAAGGCAAAGAAAAAACCTCCACAAACCAGTGGAGGATAGCCCTGGCAAAGTCTGCTTTGGCTCTGCAAACAACATCCAACTTGTAATGTTTAGTGAAAGTATGAACAGAGGACCAAGTAGCAGCCTGAGGAATAGGATTGATATCTAGACCCTTGAAAAAGGTATCAAAGAAGGGCACTGTACTAGTAGTGTGTGTGTGTGTGTGTGTGTGTGTGTGTGTGTGTGTGTGTGTGTGTGTGTGTGTGTGTGTGTGTGTGTGTGTGTGTGTGTGTGCCTTTACAGAATAGGAAAGACATCTGCCGATAGTTTGCTTAGAAACAGCCAAACCAAAGTCCTGGGATGAAAGGAAACAAAAAGCTACAAAGATTTGCGAAAAAAACTTTAGTTTTATCTAAATAATATATGAGCTAGCAGACTGCAGAGAAGGAGAAAAAAAAAGAAAGATGAATATACTAATTAAGAAACAATACCCTTTCTCTATGGAAAACTACAGAAGGAAGAATAGCCATGAAAAACTGAAGTTCAGACACTCTCTTAGCTAAAGTAAATGCCAAAAGCAGAACAGCCTTCCAAGTACAATTTTGCAAGTGAACTGAGGAAGCAGGCTCAAAAGGATCTTGGATTAATATCACAAGTATAAAACTGAGGTCCCAAAACAGTGGAATAGGCTTCCTGGGAGGACTGATATGAAGGATGTCTTTAAGGAATTGCTTGAACTCAAATCTGGAGGCCAGAGTAAGATACAAGGGCAGGCAAGCAGAAATCGCTGACAGGTGAGTTTTCACTGAAGAATATACTAAACCAGTATGAAGCAAATTACACAAGTAAGAGAGAACCAAAGGAACCTCCACTGAGATAGGATCCTGATGGTGAGTGAGGCACCAGATAAAAAAAACCTCTTCTGTTTGGAGATATATGATTTCTCTGTAGTGGGTTTCCTGGCCTCCAGAAGAACCCAAAGCATGTCCTCAGAAAAGAGGTACCTAAAAGGGATCAAAACCCTATCACTCACAGTGTCATTTGAAAACTGGATGAGTGAGAATGGATAAGAGACCCCTTGTCTTGTATGAAAGATGCAGCTGGTGAGGTAACTTGTTGTGATTGCCCCTGGCCAAATGAGAAAGAAGGGGGAAACCAATGCTGTCTGGGCCAAAAGGGAGCCAACAGCAAGATTTTGGGAGAGTCCTGCCTAATGGCAATGGGGGGGGGGGGGTTATACAGAAACATCACCTTTCAAGGGAAAGATAGAACGTCCACTTTCCAAGCCAGAGGACTTGGGATTCTGGAATAGAACTGGGGAAGCTGTCCATTCAGAGGGGAGGCAAAAACATCTATCTGAGGGATACCCCACCAATGGGCAATGTCCAGGAACATATTTCTTTGAAGCATCCATTTGTGAACTTGTAATCTGGACCTCCCCAAGGAGTCTGCCACTAGATTGTGCTCGGAGGTAATGTAAATTACCTGAAGAATCACTTGTTAATGGAGAGCTAGATCCCAGACCTGAACAGCTAGTCAGCAAAGAAGATAGGACCTTGTGCCCTCTTGCTTGTTGACATACCATATCACTGTGGTATTGTCTGTGAAAACTTTCAGGGGGGCCTAGGATGAAAGACTGAATGAATGGCTTGCAGAGCCAGAAGCAGTGCTCTCATCTCCTTTACACTGATGTGGTCTGACCTCAGATGAGGAGATTGGAAAACATTTGCCTTTAGGGGGCTATAGGAGGCACTCAGCCCCCTGTCTGAGGCATCTGCAAAGAGCTCCCGAGTGGGAACTGGAGCTTGAAAAGGAAGCACCAGGTTGACAGAAAGTTGATGAATCCACAACTGAAAGTCAAGCTTGAGACAGGGAAGGAACGGTACTGGGAACTCCAGGTGGTTGGCAGTGGTTAAGCCACGCCAATTTAGATACCACTGAAGCTTTCTCAGGTGGAACCTGGCAAGAGGAAGCATGGAAATGATGGAAGCCATGAACCCTGGAACTCTGAGAAATTCCCTGGCTTTGACAGATGCCGGGGAATAAGGGATTGAACAAAGGATAATAGAGAGAGAACCTTGGGGTCAGGCAGAGATGCCAACATGGGAACTCTCTGAAGTCTGCAGCTTAAAAAAATATGATCTTGAGAAAGATCAGAACTGATTTCTGGAGGTTTATGGTGAACCCAGACAGTGTAAAAGGCAAGTAGTAAACTTGAGATCCTGAAGCAGACTTGTGAAAAGGAGCTTAAATAATGAGGTAGTCTAGATAGGAAAAAATCGAAATATCTCAAATCCTGCAAAAGACAATGGCAGGAGCAAGGCATTTGGTGAATACCCGTGGGGCAGTAGATGGGTCATAGACAAAGCAGAGAACTGAAAATGCAAGGAAAGGCAGAGAAATATAAACATTTCCTAAAAAAGAGGATGGAGGGGGATGTGAAGGCATGTATCCTTGCGATCCAGGGATACCAGAAAGGCCTGCAGAAAAAAAAGAGAAAGACTGCCTGAAGGGATACATCCAGAAGGAAGGAACCTTGAGAATGGTGTTCAGCAGGGAAATCCAGAATTGGTCTCCATGTATCATACCTTCATGGGACCAAAAACATTCTGGAATAAACATACCTGTGTGGGAGGCATGGCTTAAATGGTGCCTTCAACAAAAAAAGAGAGAAGAACTTCTGGGAAATGAGAGAGATGTTCCCAAGGAGGTTGAGGAATCCTCCCCCCCCCCAAAAAAAAGGAGGAAGGGACATCCAAACCATGAAATATCCCTGATGGACAATGGAGAGCCAAACAGTCTGAAGTGATTCATAGCCAATATGGAAAAAAATATGGATAGACAGAGGGACAAGGGAACCTGGCTGAGGGAAGGAGAAAGCAAACAATCAAGTAGAATCAGGCTTTTCCTGAAAAGAACGTTTCTGGAAAGCAGGAGTCTGAGTAGACTTAGCAGTGGGCACACACCTAGAACCCTTCTTGCCCTTGGGATGAGGGCGATATTGACTATGAACAAAGAATTGATGGGATAGTTCCTCTGAAATTTAGGAATTAGAGAAAAAAAATATGTTTCAGCTCCTGCAAGGCTTTGCCTTGTCTTGGAGGGACTGAAAAGGTCAGCAGCAGCAGATCCAAAAAGGCATTTGTTATACAAAGGAGCATCCAAACGTCTGTCCTTAATGTCATCAGGCAAAGCCTGAAGACAAAGCCAAAAATAATGCCTCATTACTGAACCAAAGGCAGCAGCCCTAGAAGAAGCATCAGCTGCATCATAGCTGCATTTGAATCCATGGCATACAACTTGTGAAGTGAAGTCCTTCTACTCAGAGTCAAAAAGGTCAAAAGCCACCTTAGAAACCTAAGAAAGGAGATCCAAAACATACCTGATCATATGCATCTGGTAGTTAATGGCCCTAAATGACAAAGTGGCAGCAGCATAAACTTTCTTGCCCAACCTTTCCATGGCCCCACTAACATTATTAGAAGACAACAGCTTGGTGGAGGGCAACAACTTGTATGCTTTTTCAGAAGAGACTGACACTACAGAAGGGTCAGCAGAAGGGTATTTATAAAGAAATGTACACTCCTTAGGCACTTTATAGGACCTATCTAGCTTCTCAGGTGCATAGTCAGGGGCTAGAGAAGCTGCCAAAAAGGTATTCCAAAGGGTAGCCAGAACAGGAGGAACAGTAGATGGTTTGGGAGAATCCATCTGTAAAAGTTCATAATACCATTTTTGAATATCAGACTTAAGAACAATCCCACTTAGTCTAAAGGGAAGTCTGAACTTAAGGAATCCACTGCCTCTGAGCTGTAGTCCAAGGGGAAAGGGATGTGAAAACAATAACCCAGGGATTCTTCCTTGGAGTCCAGATCCTCATCCAAAGAATGCAATTCCCTATGCCTCCTGAAAGGGAAATCAGGGTAATCCTATGGGCTAGGCTTGTAAAGGCTCCAGGGCCATTAGCCTAGTAGACACCTGTGAACCTATGAAGCTATAAGACCAGGGAGTAGCAGGAACAGAGACCTCTTGAAGTGGCTTCAAGGCAGTCAAAGCATTAAATAAACTCTGAGTGAAATCCTGCCACTCACATAGAGGATCGTTCACAACAGGGGAAATATGCTTCATCTTTTGTTTCTTTTTCTGTGGGACATCTGCTCAAGTTATGGTAATAGGAATCTCCTCCCTCATTAAGATCTGAGAAATCCCCATAAATGACAGGCACAGACATTTGAAAAGTCTCTGAGGAAGTGAAAGAAGCCAGATCTATGCTGGCCTCTGATGCGGTCATGGCAGAGGCATCAGAAGCAAGCACAGGATGGCCCTCCAGGCTTTCACCTTCCTCAAGAGAGAGATGCCTGAGGGAGGCTGGATAGCAGCAGCAGGATCAGGCCTAACATTTTTGGTCTTCTTCCTGGCAGATGTCTAGCCTTGAGGATGCCAGAATTCCTCCAAAGCACCCTGAGCCAACAACTTCAAACTTTCATTCTCCAAGTATATGGACAAAGAAGAGAGGTGACTATGTAGGATCTTATGCACAAACACCTTGCAGATAGAACACTGTGTATGATTATTGGAAGCACCCAAACACAAAAGACACTGGTCCTGACAGTCTTTATGAGGGATCTACTTCTCACACTGACATTTCCCCTTTTAGGAAGACATAAACGCAACAAAATCAACAATCAGGAAATGAGGAAAAGAATCCCCACTAGGACACTTATCTGGAAACATGGCTTGGTAACCAGCATAGCAGAAGAGCGTTCATTCAGACTGACATTTGATAATGGCATTCAGACTAGTGGCAAAGGAGTTCTGAGTATCTGCATCCTCACATAATCTTTATGCCCTACATCATGTGTGGGAGCAAACATATGATGTATGGTGCCTATAAGAGTTTAAGGCTTTGGTATACTGGTTGGACCCTTGGCTATCCTTGGATGGAGATTCCTTATGTGAAGAATACTGCAACAGTGATATGGAAGGATATCAAACAAATACATAAATATAGTGAACATATACTATTGTATGGATGAAGTACAAAATGTGAAACAATAAATGCTTGAAGTTGCACTACTGAAAAATCTGAGTAAATTTTACCTAGGAAATGTGCTGATTTCAAATACTTAAGTGGAATATATTGAAATTCTCATAGGTTACTTTTAAATAATAATTGTAATCCAAATATACGTATTGGGAGACAACCACGGCAGTCTTCAAGTGTAACACAAGCTATAAAATCCACCGAGTGCTCATCCGATATGCATATTTATAAAACAAATAAAATTTATTATAAGAAACACAAACAGTAAGCACTTTCGCCATAGCTTCATCAAACTGTTAAATTTCAAATCTAACTATCAATTACCTTTATAAACTACAATTAATGACGTTTTACAAACTAATTAACTACATCAGACAATTTTAAAGCAATACTGCAAGAAAATACAATACTGTCAGATTTGATCACTAACAGAAAGCAAACTATTATTTTATACTTGACTAAGTCATATCAAAGTTATATTATCTACTTCTATACATCCTATTATTTATATAGATTATAAATAATGAACCTTTATCTTTATACGTAGAAACATTCTTGAGACCTATTGTAGATCAAAAAACACATGTCCTTAGAGATACTAAGCAATTTTTGATTGACTTATATCAGCATTTCAGTCAAACTCCTATAACACAAGATGATATATTTGTAACTTTGGATATACAATTCTTATTTACTGTCATTCCCAATGAGGAAAGCGTCATCGCTATTAAACATCATTTGCTGAAATAAAGTACTTATACTGAACAGAAAATAGATCTTATAACCATGTTTATTGAAGTAATTTTGGAAAATAATATCTTTGTATATGATGATTGTATTTATATGCAGAGGGATGGCGTGGCTATGGGCACGTCATGTGCCAATAGCTACACCAACCTGTTTTTAGCCGATTGGGAAGAACATGAATTGTTCCAACAGCATTTACATCAGCAACATGTTTTATTTTATCGACGTTTTGTCGATGACGTCGTCCTCATTTGGCATGGTAGTAAACAACAACCGAATCAATATATATTTGATATTAATAATATAACTCCTTATTTGAAATTTACATGTGAATTTTCCCATACCAGGATACACTATCTAGATGTATATGTAGAAAGAGTGTTGGGAGATTCAGTTAACACTGGAGTCTACCGTAAATCTTGTTACCATAACACTCTTTTGCATAGATCTAGTATGCATCCTCGCTATATATTTGACAATATTATAAAAGGCCAGAGTATGCGAATATCTAGATTAACGGTTTTGGAACCTAATTTCCAGGCTGAAATTAATAATTTCAGGTATAGACTGCTCCAATGTGGCTATAACGAACCACATATTGATAAATGCCTGGAAAATATAGGTGAAGTTAGATCCAATAGATCTCGACCATATTATTCAATACATACTGATAATGTTCACAATAATAAGAAGAATATTCCTAATGTAGTAAATGTACCTATGTATTATACAGGGGATCGGAATGTAGTGATGAACATAATTAAAAAGCATTGGTCTATTCTCACTTCTGGTAAAGAAATTAAAACAATAGTAGGCGACTGTCCTAAGTATAAGTTTACGAATAAATCGAACTTGAAGAGTCTATTATGTTATTTCAGTATAGATCGCAGGAATATGGATAGTCCAGGTACCTATCCATGTGGCCATTGCAATTACTGTAATCATCTTTTTTCAGGGAATTATTTTGTTCATCCTGATTCAGGGCAATTTTTTTATTTCCATATTACAGCATTCTGTGACACTTACAATATAGTATATCTGACGATATGCCAACAGTGTCACACGTTTTACGTAGGTAAAACTAACCGGATGCTTCGTATTAGAATTAGGGACCATTTATATGCCATGAAGATAGGTTATATGCCAAATGCCCTAGCTAAACATTTAGCTAGTGCAGGACATACCCATACATTTAAATTTATGGCCATAGATTATGTTATACCTAATTTTAGGGAAGGTAATATATGTAATAAAACAGAATGTAAAGAAATAGAATGGATTATGAGACTACGATCTGATCAAGGTAAAGGCCTTAATGAAAGGGCATTATTGAAGCCTATATTAAGGGCACGGAGATTAAAAAACTCATTAAAAATTCATGAAAATACATAGATTACTACATTACTACATATTAGATTATGTATATTGTAGATTGATAGTACCTTTTTATTATATATAGTTGAGTTGTTGTTTAGAATTTTATTTTAGTTACCACACAGTAGTGCTCAACACCTACGCTATATATAGCAATATTTATATCTACAATATAATAGTTGTACAACTTGTATTTTGTTATTGTATTTTTTATCTATTTGATAGAATATGAACATATGAACATTGATAGTTTTACGATAGTTATATAATATATTTGTGTTAAGCACATATGCTATGATTACTTTCGCTGAATAGTATAAGAATTATTTAATATTCAATTTATTTTATATTCAATTGATTTTAATATAACATATACTTATATGAGGGCTAGGAAGAAAATTGATCTTGTATATGGCCTAAAATATATGTATTCATTTTTTTAATGTTAATATATGTCATTTTTTAATGTTAATATACATATTTGTGTTATATTTTTATATGCACTAGTTTATCTATATATAATGGTATAGAATTAATGTGATTTTTAAAATCTATATAAATAATAAGATGTATAGAAGTAGATAATATAACTTTGATATGACTTAGTCAAGTATAAAATAGTAGTTCGCTTTCTGTTAGTGATCGAATCTGACAGTATTGTATTTTCTTGCAGTATTGCTTTAAAATTGTCTGATGTAGTTAATTAGTTTGTAAAACATCATTAATTGTAGTTTATAAAGGTAATTGATAGTTAGATTTGAAATTTAACAGTCTGATGAAGCTACGGTGAAAGCGCTTACTGTTTGTGTGTTTCTTATAATAAATTTTATTTGTTTTATAAATATGCATATCGGATGAGCACTCTGTGGATTTTACAGCTTGTATTACACTTGAAGACTGCTGTGGTTATCTCCCAATACGTATATTTGGATTACAATTTTATCTTTTTGCTATTTGGGAGATATTCATACTGTTGAGCATCATTTTATTAGTGGTTGTACTTTTAAATAATGTATCTTATATTGATATAGCATGCTTAAGAAATGTCATCTAAGATTAGCTTAATCTGTATCATTAGCACATGTGAAATCAGTGTCATTTTTTGTATTAAAGCTAGAGCAGGGAGATGTGTGATGAAAAATTGCATACACATGCAATAGATAGATAAATATCCACAAGATTAACTTTACTTAAGTGACGGGGAAAATAAGTCACTCTTATAAGTATTCAGCATACTGTGGTCTTTATAATGAGACAATTAAAAGCCAAGACTAATAATAACATTGCTAGTGGCCACACATAAGCCAAGGAGTAAGCTTCAGGCAACATTCTATCAATATAAAAACAAATTGAAAGGGCAGTTAATGTTGGCTGACACAGCTGAGAGGAGCATCCGAGTAAAATAAGATACCCTCCTAGTGTTATTCTCAGTAGCAGTCAGATGTCTATTGTTCAGGTACACATAGGTGCTGAACATGAAGGAAAATGAATACCACAGCTAACCTTGAACAACCTGTAGCTATACATCCGGAGCTTTGTCATGGAGAGGAGGTAGGATGTCAAACAAGCATGAGTTATCTGTGTGAATAAAACAATTTGAGGATCTGATTTTGCCTGTGTGCAAGATAAATGCAACACTGTATAATAACATTTTAATTAACAGCATTATTATCTGTATATATCTACCACCTGGTAACAACACTGCCACCATGGAAAACATACTTTCCTGGCTTTCCCAATACCTGCCCCAAGAAACCATAATCCTAGGCAACACAAACATTGACTGGAGCTGCTACTGCAGCAGCCTCCCCACAAATCATATTAATCTATATGGGTATTCCAAAACCTGTTAGTTACTTTAACTCCAACTTCCTTGCCATTCTCAACCACCATGCTCCAACCAGATTAATTAGAATTAAAACCAAATCTGCTCCATGGCTTTCAAAAGAAACCAGACATAAAATAAATCTTAGAAACAAACTTTGGGCAAAATGGAGGAAGACTAAAAATCCTATAGACCAACTAACATTTAGAAAGCTAAGAAATGAAACCAAGAAAGCTATAATATCTGATAAAAGAAACTACTACCTACAATCCCAACAAGCTAATCAAAACAACCCACAAACATTTTGGACTAGCATTAACCAACTACTCCATCCAGGTCAATCCACTACTCCAAATCCTCAAAATACTGACCACAAAAATCTATTGAATACAGCTAATGCTTTCAATACCTTTTTTACTAATGCTATACAAACACTAGCTAGTCAACTATCACCTCACCTAATAACTTCACTCTACCTTCCTATAAATCAACCTTACCCCCTACTTTTCATATTCAATCTGTCCCAACAACAGATATTCTAACCCTTCCACAGAAACGAAAACAATGCTCACCCTCAGCAGACCAACTACCTGCTGAATTCCTACAACAATCAGCCAAAGCTATTGCTTATCCCATTTCTATTCTGATCAATAGAACTATTACCAAAAGTCATATCCCCAGTTTATGGAAAATCTCCCATATTATCCCCCTCCATAAAGGTGGACACTCCACTGAACTCTCCAACTACCGCCCCATTGCCCTTCTCTCTCCTTTGGCAAAGATCATGGAGAAATGCATTCACAGACAATTACTTGACCATCTAACCCAAAATAATTTACTTTCCAACTGTCAACATGGATTCAGACCTTCGCATAGCACTAGTACTGCCCTTCTTTCCTTCACAGATTGTATCAACAAAAACAGCAATCTTAACAAGCTTTCATCAGCACTATTTATTGACCTGTTGAAAGCTTTTGACATGGTAAATCACCAAATTCTCATCAAAATACTGAAATCCCTGTCACTAGATACATCTTCTATAAAGTGGTTCCAGTCCTACCTTGATAAAAGACAACAGGCCGTACTATGGCACAAGTCTCTCTCCACTCACCTGCCTGTCAAACTTGGTGTCCCTCAAGGGTCCATCCTAGGACCTCTACTTTTCTCCATATTTATTAATTACCTTCACCTTGCCATCCCCCAAGCCACATGCATACAATATGCAGAGGACTCCACACTGATATGCTCAGCCACCTCCTCTTCTGAACTTCAATCTCTTACCCAACAAGTATTTAACACAGTTGAGCAATGGTTCACACATAGATGCCTTCTCCTAAACCCCAAAAAGATTAAACTCCTCCTCTTCTCTCTCACCAATAAGTCCTCTCCTCTTGATTTCTCAGTTATCTCTACCAATAAAACTATTATATCCCCTGATCCAAACACCAAACTATTGGCTATCACCATTGACAACAATCTGAACTTTGATATCCCATATTAACAATACTATAAAAATTGTCAACAAAAAACTTCGCTCTCTCTATAGGGTAAAATCCTTCCTCTTACCTTCAGCTAAAACCACTATAGTGCACACTCATCTAATCTCTTCACTTCTTTATGCCTCACCCATTTTTACTAATCTATCTAAAAATAATCTTAGCAAATTGGAAATGTCTTACAATAACATTGCCAGATTTGCTACAGGCAACCCATTTAGAACCCACTGCTGCATTAATTTAAAGCAGCTGGGATGGCTTGAACTACAAAATCTGATTAAATTCCATCAACTATCTATAGCCCACAACACTGTTTACAAACCTTCCAAAACTCCTATTCTATCCACACTCATCACTCCCTATAAAAAACTGAAATCCTTAAGGTCTTCTCATGAGACTTCTAGTACATACCACTAAACCAAACAACAAGGCTGGTGACTCCCTCTGTTATAATATTGTTGGAAAAGCCTGGAATCTCCTCCCCAGTGAACTCTCCTCACTTCCCTCAGTATCCTGCTTCAAAAACAAACTGAAAGTGTTCCTCAGAACACAGTGGTTATGCCCTGTACTAAGCCTGACTAGTTATGTATCGCTTAATACTTTGCTCATCCTACCCCTTCTACTCATTAACTGTAATTCCTTCCTTATTAACCATAATACTATCTCCCTCTAGAACATCTTGATTGTACTAGCATGCTATGTTATGCCTGTATTCGGCACTGCTGAATTTACTGTGATAACCTGTAATATGCATTGTAAATATGATTTTTTTTTGTTTAATGTTTCCTTATTTGTTATCTTAGAAAACAAAAAGAGGAATGCTAGGCAGTCAATTATTTGTTATCTTGTTCATTTCATTGTTCTATCTTGGAGCTTATCTCCCCGGGCCTCTACTGAAAATGGACATGTATCCAATTAGACTAGCCCGGTCAACAAATGTAAAATAAAATAAATAAATAAATAAATAATAAGTTTTCATTTTGAAAATCTTCAGGGTCATCTGGAGATCCATGCTCTCTTCATATTTATTTACTTATTTGTAAATGGTACTACCAATAAAAAAGCAAATAAAACTAGATGAACAAAACATTTTTCTAGAAATCTTTCTTAATGCCTTTGTTCATTAGTCCTGGCTGGTTTGTCATTTTTATATTATCATTTTATAATTTAAACTTTTTTCTAGCTAGACCATTTTCTTGTATCACAAGCTTTCTAGAACACATTAGTCTGGAAGTCAGTTCATGTACTCTACAAAATTTTGTTGGTGAATGATTTCATTCTTATTGGTCTGTGTTAGCTTCTGCTGGGTGAATCTACTTGCTTGAAAACATCTTATTTTTAAGAACATTTTTCCATTTCTCCACAGTGCAAAAACACCATGAATATGTGTAGTTTTATGCATTAAAGCTAACAATAGTTTAGCACCACCTTAATGAGCAGATGCCATCATATTATAAAAGCTTCAGAACAGTTTACACCTGTATTATTTCCCTAAACTATGTGCCTGCTGATCTTTTAAATGGGATTTTACTGCCCTGTTAACTTTTTGCTGGGCAATGACAGACTAATTAACAAACTCATTCCAATAATTGATTAGATCTTCTAGTCCCATTGCACAAATGCCAAGTGGCAACCCTGCCTAAAAAACTCATTAGATGTATGTTCTAATTTTACAACTGACAGTACAGACAAGCAAAACCATTTATTTCCATTGTAAATAATCAATGAGCAAGGTTAAGGATTCTTGCTTGTTCACCAGTAATGTGCCAGTGAGACATATTTGGCCTTTATTTCCAAAATCTTAAAGCCATTTCGTACTTTTGAACTGATAAAACTTTTAAATTCAAAAATAAAAAAAAATTAATAAAATAGTAAAATACTATAGGCAGTATAAGCCAAGTTCTCTGCATTGTCTGTTTTATCTAACACAGAAGAATAGCTTCATACATCGCAGTTTGAAAAAGTTTTTGAATATCAGTAAAGCCACACTATATTCTATGAGAATGTCTATAACACAGTGAATATTTATTTATTTATTTTATTTATTTTATTTTACATTTGTTGACTGGGCTAGTCTAACTGGATATATGTCCATTTTCAGTAGAGGCCCAGGGAGAAAAGCTCCACATAAGCAAAATATTAGCAACTACAGGTACAAATAAGTAAAAATGTAACAGATTTAGGTGTAGTACTATTTTAAGGTGAAGAATACAAATGTTTTATAGACAAAAATTAGTATTAAAGTAGCAGGTAATAAGAAAAGAGATTGAACAATGAACAAATTTGAAGTGGCGCACCATTAAGAAAGAGGAATAAAAAAACACACTAGCAAATATAGCAGTTCCAGGTACAGTGTTTAGCAGTGAGCCATCCCATTATCCTATAGTAGCATAGCAACTTTAAGGCAGCATGTAATAAGAAATATAAAGAAAGTCTATATAGATCTTTATATGTGATAGCAAGTTAATGCTGCAAGCAGCAATCTATGCAAGTATATAGTTAGTAGAGGATCAAGTGTAAGAAAGAGTTGTAAAGACTAAAATTAGTATAGGTAGGTCTACTTTCTAAGGCATAGAGAGAACTGGAATTAAATTGCAAAAGGTTATGTAGGTAGGGTTCAGAGAAAGTGGTGGAAGGATTAGTCTGGGTTACTACATGGGCATAATCAGTGGTTAATAAGATATTCTCTGAGTTGTTTTTTGAACAGTTTCGCTGAGGAGAGAGATGAGAGTTTCATGGGAAGCAGGTTCCAGGATTTGCCAACAGTGTTGGCAAACAGAGAATCACTGGCCTTATTTTTGGATTTGACTGTAGATACTAGTACTTTATTGGCTGAGTGAAGGGTTGTCAAATTACTGTAGGGGGTAAAAAGGCTAGTAAGTATAGGAGTATTTTTAGGAAGATAAAGGTTCTTATGGGCAATAATAAGTTGTTGAAGCTGAAGTTGATTATGACGTTCTAGCCAACCTAGGTGCTTAAGGTTTTGACAGTGGTGAGTTCTATATGAGGAACCAGTAGCAAATCTATCAGTATTGTTGTAGGAGGTAGCTAGTTTGTTAAGGTTGTGTTTTGATAGGTTGGTATAAATGGGAGACGCATAGAGGAGGATGGAAATTAGATGGGTGTGGGCAATAGTGGTTCTAGCTGTTGGAGTTAGGAAGGGTTTAATCCTATAGAGGGAGCCTAATTTTCTGTTTACTGTTTTTATTGTTGTGTTAATATGTGTGCCAAAGCTAAGACTATGGCCTATTTTTACCCCTAAGAGCTTGGTAGTTGGGTCGGGAGATATAACGATGTCATCATTGGATATAACTGTGAAGTCAATTGGGGGGGGGGGGCTTTGAATGGGAGTGAAGAGTAGCAGTTTTGTCTTTTTAGGATCCAGGAGGAGGCTATGCTATAAGAACCATATTTCTACTGTGTTAAGCACTGTTTGGGTAATGGCCTGAAGTTGAGGTGCAGAGGTAGCTGAGCATATAAGTGTGGAGTCATCAGCATATTGGATACATGTTGCTTGAGGAATGATTAGATTAAGATCATTGATGAAAATTGAGAAAAGGAGAGGGCCCAGGATAGAACCTTGGGGGACTCCCAGGGTTAATAGGAAGGTGAGAGGATAGATTATTTTCCCAAAGCACAGCCTGTTGCCTATTTTCAAGGTAGGATTTAAACCATTGTAAAGCTTGTATATCTAGTGAGAGAGACTTAAGTATGTTCAAAAGAAGCTGATGGTTGACCATATCAAAGGCTTTTGAAAGGTCAATAAAGAGTGCTGAGGATAGAGTATTGTTGTTGTGGTTATTGTTAATACAGTTGGAAAAGGATAAGAGGGCTGTGGTGGTACTATGGTGAGGCCTAAAGCCATGCTGACAGTTAGTGAGTAAGTTATTTTGCAGTAGGTGGTCTAGTAGTTGGCGGTGGATAAATTTTTCCATAATTTTGGCTAAAGGAGAGAGTAGAGCTATTGAGCGGTAGTCATGTGAGTTGCCCCCTTTGTGCAGTGGGATAATGTGGGAGACTTTCCAGATAGATGGGATCGTTCCTTCAGTAATGGTTCTATTTATAAGGATGGAAATAGGAAAGGCTACTACTGCTTCAGCTTTCTGTAGATATTCTGCTGGTAAAAGGTCAGCTGAAGGGGTACACGGTTTTAGTTTAAAAAGAAGAGTGCAGATGAGGGATGTAGGGACTGGTTGTAAATGAAATGGAGGATGACAAACTTGAACTGACAGGAGGTAGTGACTTGGCAAGACTTTGGACTGCATCAGTGACTTGGCAAGACTTTGGACTGCATCAGTAAAGAAGGTATTAAAGGCATTTTAATATGATTTGGAGTTTCATAGGTGGATCCTGTTGGGGTGGGAGTTTTGGACTGACCTGGGTGGAGGAGTCTGTTTATGCCTGCCCAGAACTTCTGAGGTTTGTATTGGTGGGTTTGTTGGTTGTTGTGGTAGAAGTTTCTTTTATCTAGAAGTATGGATTTTTTGGTAGCATTTCTGAGCTGTCTAAATGTTAGATGATCAGCTGGGTTTTTAGTTGCTCTCCATTTGGTCCAGATTTTATTTCTTAGTATAATTTTGTGCCTTGTCTCTTTTGTTAGACATGGAGCAGTTTTGGCCCTATTTCTCACTGAGCGGGATGGGGCATGACAGTGCAGGATTTCTAAGAATTTGGTATTAAAGTAGGATATTGCCTCATCTAATTGGAGGTGTCTTAGGGGTGACCAGTCGCATGCGTTCAGCTTAGTTTGGAAGTTAATAGGGTTAAAGTTTTTGTTGATTCAAATTTTTTTATATAAGGTTGGTTTATGAGCATTGATCTTTTGCCTGGTTATGTAGGTCAGTGAGTGGTCACTGACATCATTAGGAAGGATTCCTGCTTCATAAGAGAGGGGGTGATTATTTATCAGTATCCAGTCAAGAGTAGTTTCTTTGTTATTAGGTTTATGGATCCTGGTGGGGGAGGTTATAGTTTGGGAAAAAACGTAGAGGTTTATGTGGGTAGTCTGGTTTGCTGAGATGCAGACATTCCCGTCAATATTAAAGTCACCCAGGACAATGGTTTCTTGTGGGCAGTTAGTTGAAAGCCAGGAAAGAATATTTTCAAGGGTGTTTATATTGTTACCTGGAGGGAGGTAGGTGCATATTATACAGATGGATTTATAGGTGTTGATTTGGAGTTTAGAGATAAGGATTTCAGCGCTGCTAATAGAAGGTGGTTGAACATTTATTCATGTTACTTGCAACTCTGTCTTGTATAATATTGCTACACCCCCACCCTTTTGTTTTGAATACATCTATACCATAGTATCTATGATAATTGTAAGTCATTCATAACACCTGAATCATTAATTACTATAACTCTGTACATCATGCATTCCAAAATGGAAAAGTTCATACAAATTATGGGGTATTGGAATATTATCACATCTGGGAAGCGCCTATGTTCCTTATGGACAGGGGCAATCTGTAAGATACTCAATGCGTAGACACAAATCCGTGCTATCCTCCTGCCCTTAGGGGTTATATTGGATAAAATCAGGTTATATTGGCTATGCTTGTAAGAGCTTTTAAGCCATTAGCCTAGTAATTTCATATGAATCTATGAACCTGTAAACACTACATTGTCACAGTTTAACCCATATTATACAATGATTGATCACTGCTTCTCAAAAATGGCATGCTGATTGGACAGCCCAACCAGCATGCCTACTGTGTTAAGTATATGCCAATAGAAAAATGTCCAGCTGCTGAATTACCATTGAGCGGCCAGACTGTCTATTGGCATATGCTGGGGGAACAGCAAAATATGAGAAAAATCAGTTATGTTCTGCAGTGCTAAAGAAACAGAAACATACCTGATTTTCCTCGCATTTCTCCATTATCCCTTATAAAATAAACATTAAAAAAAAATCAACAAAGATTCAATTTTCTCTTTTGCTTCCCCTGCACTACACTGATACACTCTGCAAGCATGGGAATGCAAGCCTCATATGCAAGTGTAGTACATCAACCCACAGAAGACAATGAGGAAGAAGACTGACATGCCATTATACAGACACATAGCAACATGAGTGTCTCATTACCAAGCCCTTAAGGCGTAACACTCATAAACCAAATTTTCTTGTCATTGGAGACTCCATAGTGAGATACATGGATGCCCCACTCACCAGGTTAGACAAGGAGAAAGTCATTGTCAGCTGCCTGTCCAGTGCCAGGATTTGTCAGACCACACATGCACTCAGGTCTCTGGGGAAAAATTACCATTATGACTCTGTTATAGCATATGTTGGAGTGAATGACCTTAGATGTACCTCACTGGACTATATGAAGTGAGACATGATTGAGCTCTCTGGGTATGTGTCACAGGCAGGCTTGTCCCTAGCCCTGAGCAGCATATTACCCTCACCTAGAATGATGCCAAAGTATAAAAATAAAATGATCAATTTCAATAACTGGCTTAGTTTTTGGTGTCATTCCAAGGGGATCCAGTTTCTGTCAGCCTGGGATGACATGGTCAACAAACCTCGCTGCTTTGTAGAGATAGTTTGCACCTGGCACCACTTGATTTTTGGCTGCTGGCAAAGGTGCCTCCCCCATAATGCCTTTTTCAGGCAAGCTCTCAAAAACAAAATTGCCATGTGAAATTTGCCACTCATAACAAAACAAGGGTTATGCCGCTAAACGTTAGGAGCTTAAACCAAAAAGTGCACACCCTGGAAGCACCCCTATCACTGGGGGATGTAGATGTCTGTGCAGTAACAGAAACCTGGTTTAAGGCCTCAGAGAGTACCCTGGCCTTGCAAGGCCACAATGCCTTCCACACCTTCAGAGAGAACCAAAGAAGGCAGTGTTCCTATCTATATTAGAGATAAATTCACCTCCCGACTGGTTAGACAGGACAGTTCCATGGAGTTACTCCAAGTTCATATTACTGTGGGTAAGACCCCAGTTCAGAGTGTAACTAGTTATAGAGCCCCCCTGCATGGATATTGATTCGCATGAGGCCTACTTGACCAAACTGGAGTCAATCCAAATATTGCCAAACACTCTGGTCATGGGGGATTTTAATTATCCCACCATCAACTGTGAAACCTACTCTAGCCCTAACTCACTAGTGCAAAAGTTCCTTGACTTTGTTAACTCAAATGCCCTGGAACAAATTGTTCAAATCCCAACAAAGGAAACAAACATACTAGAGCTGGACCTCACGAACATGACAAACAATGCACCACTGTGACTGTCAGACCCTCATTACTTAAATCTGATCACAGATCAGTCAGCTTCAAAATGGCACTAGCACCAGAAAACACATAGGGTGAAGTTAGACTAAAAAAACTTCACCAAGGCAAACTATACCCTCCTAGGTATAAATGCTTTCCAGACCCCACCTCCAGCTGGAAATGGTAACTACACCAAAGCTTACACTAAAGCCCTGTACAATCACTTGTATAAGTGTATAAACTTGACTATTCCAGACAGAATCAAAGCTAGAGCCTCAAGTAAAAACAAGCCGCCCTGATGGACATCAAGCATCAACAAACTTTAACACAATCGCAAAAAGTTGCTGTCTAGGAAAACTAAGGCAAGGCCCTAACAATTGAAAAGCACCCTCCTCAGCTCTCAACAGGCAAATAAGGCAACATGTCAAATCCTCTAATAGTAACTTTGAGAAAAAGGAAAATCACCAACAGAATGGCCAAACCATGAATTGAACAAAATGCCATGTAGACCGGAATCCAAATAAATCCAAGATTTATTAACACACAGTAACACACAGTAAGTGCTTTCTGTGTGTTACTGTGTGTTAATAAATCTTGGATTTATTTGGATTCCGGTCTACGTGGCATTTTATTCAGTTCAGCTTTGAGAAAAAGTTAGCAATTACAGCCAAGGATAACCAGAAGGCCTTTTTCAGCTACATAAGCAGCCTAAACGGAATCACACACACTGATCCCACAGAGATAGCAAACCTGCTGGCAGATAGATTTGGTGAAAATTTCACACCTTTATCCCCCTCCAAACATATCACAAACCTTGCCCCACAAAGCCCTCCACCCTACATATCTAAAGAGCAGATAATTAAAGCCTTGTCTAAGGCATAAAACACAACAAAGCCTCTATAGGACCAGACAGCATCCCAGGCTTTCTTCCAAACAAACTAAAACATGAACTAGCATCACCAATAATTACCCTATTCAATCACAACCTAATCACAGGCTATGCTCCTGTGGAATGGAGAGCAGTAACATGTCCACAAAGGTGGTTTAGCAACAGACCCAGAGAATTATAGACCCATAAATCTAACCAGCCTCATCTGTAAGGCTCTGGAATGTATCATCATGGACCTCATAAAGACATAGGCAACCTCCATACCCTGTATCTGACCCAATTCGACTTTGTCGACAGCAGATCCTGCCTGTTAAACCTGGTGGATTTCTTTAAAAAGGTGATTAGAGCCATTGAACAGGGCAAATATGTGCACACAGCATACCTGGACTTGTCCAAGACCTTCGACACAATCCCACACTCAGGCATTACCGATAAACTTAGAAAACTGAATGTAAACCCCTTTGTTGTAAGATAGGTTGCCAACTGGCTGACAAACCGGTCACACACTATCAAAGTGGGTGACTCCATATCATCCAGCAAACCTGTCACCAGTGGAGTGCTACAATGGTCATGGCTGGGCCTCCTACTGTTTCCCATATACTTCTCAGACGTCCAGGTCAAAACTAAGGGGCTATGGCTGACCAAGTTTGCAGATGACTGCAAACTGGGTGCAATTATAAAATCCCCAAATGATGTCAGTATACTTCAGTTGGGTCATATGCAGACCAATGTCTGGTGTCTCAGCCATGGTCTCAAACTAAATGCAAAGAAATGCATCTTCATTTCCTTTGGTAAAAGCAATATCCCTTCACACTATCAAATTGACAACAATACCCTATGTACCTATGAAGTGGTAAGGGGTCTGGGATCACAATTTAACTGCGACCTTAACTTTGATCACCATGTGCTTACTGTAGTAAGGAAGGCTTTCTACGTAGCACACTTGATTAGCAAAGGCATAGATTCTAGAGCAAGCAAAGGAGGTTATAACCCCTCTGTACTCCTCAATAATCAGGCCCATAATTGAGTATAATGCCCCTTTTGGCATGTACCATACAAAGTACCTGCAGCAATTGGAGAGAGCACAGATGTTTCTAACAAAGAAGATCAAGGGACTCCAGCATGCGCCATACACAGATAGACTAAAGTCCCTGTCACTATACTCTGTATTGTATAGACTTTTTAGGGGAGACTTATGCCTGGTTTATAGAGCAATCTCCAACCCAAACCTAATGAATTTGCTGCACATCCATAAATCAAACGACCTGAGCTATCATTCCAGGGACCTAAATATGGCCTGTGACATGACTAGGATGCGCTGGATGGACAGATTTGTCTCCCAGTGTCTTTAGGCTAGGCTTCCAGTTCATGTGAAGCAGAGAACCTCTATGACAATGTTCAAAAGGAACCTGGATGAGTGGATGGGACACTGTAAATTCATATTGCGGATAGCACCCACAACCTTCCTGGACATGGGCAGTCATTGCTAAATACAGTCCTGGATACTGACTATAGTATGTATGGTATTACATTGGGATGAAATGACTAGGCTTGAAATTACCTCCGAGTCAATAGTCTAGTAGCCTACTATGATCCTAAGAAAGTTAAGCATTTCATTAATAATTAATGTAATCATACAAAAGGAATGATCCAGGTATATCAGGATTTACCCACGGTTGGCTTTATTTAATGACTTAGGCTTCACCCTTGTGATCAAACCACACAAACCGTCAGTAAATCCTGATATAATCACACACAGTTGTCAATTATTGCTTAATTCTTTATCATACAGTTTTACTCTATGGAAAGAATTCTAACAAATATGTTGATAATGACTGACTGCCGTATCCTTCTGACAGAAATGCTTCATCTTTTAAATTTATTTTTTCCCACAAAAAAGTTCATCCCCTATCAGACTGGCAAATATTTTGAAAGTGATCTCTTATTAAGTAAGCAAAAGCTAACATCTTACTGCACATAATACTACATCAGTAAAGGAACAGCAGCTGGTTAATTGAAATGGCAAAAATGTCATGTTTGTGACAGATTTACACTTCAGGTAGGAAACATATCAATTTTTTTATAGAGAGAACACCATTCAGAGACTCAACATGTTATACACAAGGAAGGATGCAGTTGCTGTCAATTTTTAACTATAGGGAGAAGAGGCTAACATTGTTGATTTTGCGTCAGTTCTGGGGTGTCAGCATGACCTTCAGCTTCAGAGAATTTCTATTAAAATCTGGATTCACCACTGAATTAGTGAGACTTCCTGTGTTTTCTCTGAATGCTATGTTTATCACAAGCATTATATAATTTAAACAGAACCGTGGGATTCTTGATGGAATGCATAGACTTTTAGTGTACTGCATTGTAAAACTCAAAATCAAAACTAGTTCACTAATTTAGTGGTTAAACTTGTATGGCATGCACTGCACTGCATGCCAGTGAGTACATTACAACTTGTAAATGAGTATGCAAATGAAGGTAGCCAAAATCACAGACCAAATCAGAAACACATCAAATGGGTACACAGCACAGTGGTTTATACCCATATTTACTGGCACAATGCAGTGTACAACAGAAGTTATGCTGAGCACAGCAACAACAGCAATAGCAAAGCAGCAACTGCAGCAAGTGCTTGCTGCTGCTGCTACTGGAAGTTGTGTATATAATGTTGTGCTTTTAGGAGGCACAGACAGCATGTGGCATACCACTAGCTGACAGACTAAAAGACTGTGAACAGTTTCCAAATGGAGAGGTATACTCTAAGGGATCTAGTTGAATCATATCTTCCAGAATGAGAATCAAGGGTGATGGACTAGTTTCCATAGGAAACTATCAGAACTACCCAGTAAATCCAGGCTCCAAGACAAATTTATAAATCCAAAGTAATCCATGCTCAGGACCCACAGTCTGTCAGGTATCTCTAGGAGTGAATCCCTTGCAATTTATTAATTGTAGGCCCTCTGCAACAGATGAATCCCTGACAGCTACATGCTTGCTCTCTATGGCTTAGGGTTGATTTATTTAACCTTTGTTAACCAGGAAAGTCTAACTCGGAATAAAGCCAATTTTCATAGGAGGCCCAGGGAGAAATGCTCCAGATGCATGTCTTTGTAACATGGTAGGAAACCGAAGCACATGGAGGAAACCCACAGGGACACAGGAAGAATATGCAGACTCCAAACAGAAGGCACTCCAGCTGAGAATTGAACCGGAAAAACTCTTGCTGTGAAGCAACAATGCTACCTCTGTAACACATGTGAAATGAAAGTAGTGAAAAGCTGGGGAAGAATTTAACTGTAATGAATATATAACTGTTGTTGATTTTAGTGATTTAAATGTGATTTTAGGCAGTTTAAGAAAATCTATATCACAATTAATGCATTTGGAACAGGTAGTTACCAGATTTTGAGTGTTCTGCTCTACAGCCATTTATTAAGGTTGCAGATAAAGAGATAAACAATGCCACTGGTAGACATGTTCAGATAGCAAATTACACACACACACACACACACACACACACACACACACACACACACACACACACACACACACACACACACACACACACACAAAAACATTGCCCGTGCCAAAGGCTGGCTTACATGGATCATCCTGGAAATGTTGTTGCGTTCATTTCCAGTTTGAGCCATGTAAAAATTATCTATATCAATAAAATGATGTTATTATCTCGGCCAGACACATCTATTACATTCAGTCAATACTGGGTACTCTTTACATTCTCCTAATTCTAGAGTCCCTTCTTCTAAGGAAGATGCATTTTCTAAAGAGCCTGGTGTTGACAGAGACAATGTTACCTCACCTAAGGGTTCTATACCTGAAGACTGGTTTATTTGATAATGTGCAATAAAGCTGTCCCTATTTAAGCTTTCTGTTTTTCTGAGGATATTTCTAGGCTAATTGATGTATTTGCTTGGGAATAGACAGATGTTCCCCCTGGGCTGGCCAGATATTATGGTTTACTTGATCAAGAAGTCCCTAATTCTGTATCCATTCCTCCTATTTTACCAGCATTGAAGGATGCCCTTAAGCTGCCGGTAATGCTTCTAATTCTCTCTTATCAGTTTAAAAAAAAGCAGATAAATTGTATAGTCTCACAACCTAATACATTTCTCTACTCTCTTATTACAGCTACCTGCCTGTTATCACACCTACAGCTCCAGCAGCAAAACTGTATCTTTCCTTTTCCAACCCAGTGCAGGATATAAGGAGGGTAAGTGGTTGGAGAGACAAGGTAAGAGACTAGATACCAGAGCCTAGATACCAGAGCTATATGTGGAAGTTTATTTTAAAAATGTGCTTCACTGAACCCTGAAGGTAGGTCTTATGTGAATCAGATTGTGTTTAACCTGTCTCATTTTCTAAACATGCCTTAAAAAGTGTGTATTATTATACTGATACTGTTTTCAGTGCTTTTGTTTTCATCTAGAGTTTTGAGATTTATTTGGGTATGTAACCAAAACTTTTCAGATGGCAAAGTGAGAAAAAATGAGTTTGCCTTTAGACACAGATTGCTAGATAAGCCCTCAAACAATGGGATGAGAGAGGTAAATGAATGGAAGCAAAAACAAGCAAAGAATGTAGCCTAATAACAGGCAGACCTCCAAGAAGGAATAGCAAGTGATAACTAACACAAATCCAGAAAACATGGACATTTTCCTAAAAAAGTGTTGGACACCAGCTTCAGAATGACTATGTCAGAGACCTGGTCACACTCCCCTACCCTCTCCCCTACTTCTCAATATCCTGCCCTCAGTGTTGCAGCTTGGCATCAGATAATTTCAGACAAATGGGTTTTGAAGGTGATTCATAAAGGTTGAAGCTGGCAATGGACAGATTCTCCTCTTCCTTTCAGGGAAATTTCCCCCTCACCCTTCAAACCAAATGGAGTTATTCCTTAGTTGCTCCAACACGTTAGGACATGTTTCCGCTGAACACTTAGAAAGCAATTTTTATTCTAGAATGTTTATGGTCCCAAAAAAAAGGAGCATTCTCTCTCTCTCTCCCTCTCTCTCCTTCTTCAGTCTCTGTGTTTAAGCTCCAAAATTTAAGATGTTGACCATCCAATCAGTGTTACCCCTTTTCCCAGATCATAGTGTTATGTTAACCTTATTTCTCAAGGATGCTTACTATCGCATTTCAGTAGCATACAAATTCAGGAGGTTCCTAAGATTTTGTGTATCTGGGCCACATTATTAATTCTATAAATTACCTTTTATACTGCCCACTGCACCATGAGTGTTTACATACTGTCTATAGCCTGTGGTGGCTCCCAAAGACTACATGGTATTCATGTTTCCTTATTTAGATGACTTGCTTATTGTGCAGAGCCTTTGCTCATATACCATGAGTCCTTAACAAAGGTTTAATTCCTCTAAATCATCTGGGGGTTTAGATAAACTTACAGAAATCCTTCTTTACTGTGCCACATAGGACTGTGTTTTAGGAGGCCTTATAGACATTCCCATGCAGAAAGCCTTTTTACCTCAAGTCAAAGTGTAAACTTACTGGGGAGTATTCCTGAACTTTTCTCATATGACTCAGGCTTCAGACAGAGTTCCTCAGAATTCTATGCCTTATGACTTTTATGACCCTAAAGATTCCACCAGTCAGACTGCTTATGAGAATGATTTAGTGGTTACTAAATAAAAACATGTAGGCCCAGCATCTTTAACACCTAGATTTTCAAATACCAGTGCTGGAATTTGTAAAGCTAGAAGTATAATGGTGGAGGTATGAGATTGTTCTCAGTCCTGGACTCCATCTCTCTCTTCCTGTGCAAAAGCAATTGGATCTTGACAGATTTCTCAGATTTTTCTTTCAGTGTAGTTTGTGGAATAATTTGGTGAAACAAAAGGATGTAAATGTCACAGAAATACTGGCTGTGCTTCAAGCTCTAAAATCTTTACATCATCTTTGGCAACCAGGCCACCTTGAGGTGATTACAGACACCACCACAGTGACGTGGTACTTAAACAATGGATTACAAGTCATACTCTCTATGCTGCTTGGCAATGGAGGCTTGGGAGTTAACTCTTCAATGCTCTTCAGGCCTTTTATATAATGTCAGAGCAAAACACAGTGGCAGACAAACTCAGCAGATCCTGGACAGTCCCTCGTGAGTGGTAACTCAATTCAGAGGTATTCTGTGAAATGATCCACAAGTGGAGAACACCTGAAATAGCTCTGTTTGCCTCCTTCCAAAACAAACAACTAGACAAATTCTGTGCCAAGAATTCTTGCAAGCAAACTTTGGATACACCCCAACATCAAGCAACTGCAAATGACTGCCTGGGTGATTTGATTTTGATACCCTTTAGATATCTTTTTCATAATACCAATACCAAAAAGTGCATTGTCATTCCTTTTGGTAAAAGCTCTGTACCCATGAACTACCACATAGGCGGTAGTCTACTTAACACCGAAAGTGTTATAAGAGACCTTGGGACACAGGTGGGCAGTAGTCTCTCCTCTGATAATCACATTGCCACAGTAGTCAGGAAATCCTTTTACATGGCACACCTCATCACAAAAGGTTTCTTATCCAGGAAAAAAAGAGGTCATTGTTCCCCTCTACTCATCACTCATTAGACCCATTATAGAGTACAATGCCCCTTTTGGTATGTACCTCACAAGACATCTACAACAACTGGAAAGGCCGCATAAATACCTCACAAAGAGGATTACAGGCCTCAAACAGATGCCCTATGCAGACCGTCTCAAAAACTCCAGCTTTACTCCATCGCATATCACCTACTCAGAGGTGATCTCTGCCTAGCATACAAAGCTATGTCAAACCTAGAGCTGTTGGACATGCTCCACTTAAAGAAATCCCAATCCATTCGAGCTACACGCTCTAGATGCCTAAACCTTGTCACCACAATAAACAGAACATGATGGACAGATAGATTCTTGTTCCAGAAATGTCCCATACTCTGGAACAAACTACCTATCTATATCAAACAAAGCTCCTCATTAGCACTCTTCAAGAAAAATCTTGATGATTGGATGGGAAATAGGAAATTCACTCCAGGGATCACTTCTGTGGCTCTGCTCGACAGGGGCACAGGTAAATAATTTTCTTAGGTGGCGAAAGCCAGGGTACCTTTTTGGCTAGGCTTATATAGGCCCTAGGGCCAATAGCCTAGTACCTACCTATGAACGTATGAACCTATAATGACATGCAGCAGGTACTAAAAGCCTGCTACTAGAAAGTCCTGCAAATGGAAAATTCCTACTTTTTATTTATTTGAATTTGTTTTCTGGAGTAGAGCACTAATTTCCATGGATCTTTTCCAGACTCAGCCCGAGAGCAGTGTCTGGTTAAATGATTTACTTAGAGTCAAACAGGCAATGTAGGCTGAGGGAAGCAAACCTTGCACCACTGGAACACAGGAAATAGCTCATTAACAGCTTCTTAATCCTATAATGCAATTATAAGACTATAACCATGGTCCAACAGTGAATTTGTACAAGTGGAGCTTAAATATTTGCATGAGTTATTATCATCTGCTCTTTCATATGTTTTAAGCAAATCACATCTAATGGCCATTTCAGCTTGTCTGCCCATGAATGTTCATCTTTTTTCCATGTTTGTTGTCAAACAGTTTATGGTAGGGGTGTTAAAACATCAGACCCGTCACAAGCAAATACCTCCATCTTTGGATCTCAATTTTGTGCTGGAGAAACTGAGTTTTTCACCTTTTGAATCTGGCTCTGGCTGATTTGAGATTCATTACTTGGAAACTGTTAAACTTGTTGATCTGACATTTACAAGGTAAATATCTAAGTTGTTATTGGGTTTCATAAAGATATATTGTCATTCTGTGGTCTAACTCCAAATTCATGCCTAAAGATTCCTAAGAGTGCCCTTTGAATCAAGCCATCTCACAGTTTTCTGTCCAGATCTAATGAACAAGGAAGAACAGAATCTTCATATCTTGAATGTGCATAGGCATCTCAGGTGCTACCTTGACAGAAACAAGTCTTTCCAGAAAGCTAACCAGCTATTTATTAATTGTACTGATACTAAGAAAGGCCAACCCATGTCTACACAGACTGTCTCTTACTTCTACCATGACAAACCTATTCTAGGCAAGGTTAGCGCCTATTGGCCTTAGCTTCTTGGATGGCATATTGGAAAGGGGTAGACTATAAAAACTTTTATACATTTACAAAGCACTACAAATTGGATTCATTTTATAGGCCAAAAGCATGCCTTGCAAGGATCATCCTCTAAAGGCTCTTGGACCCTTACCATTCCCCTTCTAGGTTTGGTAAGCTTTGGTAGTCTATTCAGAGGTTACTGCAGCATTGCGAATGATGAACATAGTACAGTTTTTTAAGCTGCACTTACCCATAACAGTAGATATTCAAATTCATCACTGCTGCAGTAGACACATCCACCCAACAAGCTTGTGTTGAAGTTGTTATTATGGTTAGTTTTTTCATTGGTTACTATATTTGTGGTCAGTCCAGGATGAGTACTCCTTTTTTTCTTCTGGGGAAAAAAAGTCCTGAAGATGTTTTGTCATGCTGGCTGCTTATATATTTCCCTCCAAAAGGGATTAGATTATAAGGCAGCAGGAGGGACTGTGTGGGAGGGGAGTTAAAGAACTGAGAAGCTGCCTGGGTGCTGTATCCTTGGCAGGATGCAAACCATAGACTACCACAGCAGTGAAGAATTCAGAATCTACTGTTATGGGAAGTACACAGTTACTTAACTATTGTTGCTTTGTTTACTTTGGACATACGTGTTTGATATTTCATCTCACTTTTGCAAACATAATGAGCTAATGTGACATGGCTTGTATGAGGGGGTGCCATACTGCTTATATTTTAGAAGATAATTATGTGAAAGTAAAAGAAAAAAAAGTTTTTTCTGCATAAGTATTTGAAAACTAAGAGAACATTTAGGTTAAGATGAATCATTTAACTGCATGCAATCCAAACATTTCAGTGAAAAATAAAAGCACAGGCAACAGTACAGTGTTACTACCTTAACAACATTTGATTCTTTGGTTCTGCTTACAGATGTTTTTTTCTGTGTGTAGCCTCTGCATGTTTGCCTTGCAATCTTATGTGTCACAATAATATGCTACAGTTTTATCCAAAAGATTTGCCTAAGGTAAACTGCTACTCATCCAAATTGCCCACAGATGTGTGTATGCACACATGTGTGTGTCCTTCAATTGATTGTCAGCCTGTCTGCCTTATTCCTATTAACTGCTGAGGATCTGGTGTGGATCCAAGTAACCTTCTGAATAATTTATGAAGATATTTATTTATTTACATTTTGCTGACCAGGTTAGTCCCACTAGGACAATGTACTCTTTTCTGTGGACACCTGAGGTGGTATTCATAGTGACAAAGGGAAATGTGGCCAGGGCACTGGAGAACTTCCCATACTTGTTACAGCACTTGTAGTGCATGCAGCTAATGAGTGCAAGCATCTGTTCCATTCCTAGTGTGGAGGTGGTATTTAAGAACAGCTCATAAAGATGGCGACAGAAGTAAGTGGAGATGAGGTGAATGCTGGCTCTGTAGTGATATTTTCTTCTATGAGAGAAGAAAATCTTGTTTGAGTTGTTGAGAAAGGACATCATATGGAAGATTCCAAGGAATTCTTCCAAAAGGAGTTATTTGGAGGTTCAAAGAGTGAGGTAAATTTATAATTACAGCCCTCCAGTTGGTAGGGTTGTAGGATGATATAGTATAGAATTTGTTGGAGCAGAGAGAACCAGAGACAGGAAAGGAAGCTTTGTGGAGTGAAATAATAGAGAAATTAAACAGAAGAGAAGAAAGGTAGAATAAATAATTTGTGGAAATATTAGGCACACCCAAAAATGCAGAAAAGCAGAATAAGAAGATGGAAGAATTAGAAAAGAAGTATATAGTAAGAATTCAATGTAAAGAAGAAATTGAGTTGGACAGGTATGACATTTGGGACAAAACAATTGTGTCTTTAGGCATAAAGGCACAGGAGGTAAGGTCATTTATTTTAATAAACAAAGAGACATACTGTGACATTTTATAAAAAGTCAACATACAGTTTTGAACAGAGACTGAAAGAGAGACTGTTAAAAATATTGACTTAAGAACTTTTGCAATGAAGTAAAAGACATTCAAAAAATTATATTATATATATATATATATATATATATATATATATATATATATATATATATATAGTAGAGGACTTTGGACAGTTGCTTGACACTGTAATGTGATTTTGAAAATGGAGCATGGTAAAATTGCACATATACCAAGTATAATAAATGCTGATGGGAATAGAGCTGTTGTTAAGTACTGAGGACAACTGAGAACATTTTTTTTGTGTGGGAAAGATGGACATTTTGTGAATAATTGTGATAAAAAAATATGTTATTTATGTAGAGAAATTGGTCATAATGCAAAAAAAAACTGTAAAGAAATATATTATAAATCTAAGAAAACAGGAAATATATGGATGAATTGTGAGAAGGAGAGGAGGTTAGACTGTAATATAGAAAAACAAATCAAAATGAGAATGAAATATTATAATTAGAGGAACAACATACAGAGAAAAGAGAAAGTAGTGAGGCACATCAAGAAGAAAGTTTGGATAACATACAAAAAGGGGAAGGTGATAGGGAAAGTGGTACACAGATCAGTGATAAAGAGGATATAAATTGAAAAGTGGTTAAGAAGAAAATACAATTGGAAAAAGAGTTAAAGGTATGAAAAGAAAATTTCCGGAATTAGGAATAAAAGCTAAAAAGAAGGCAAATGGATAATTATAATGATCTTTGGCAGATTAGAAAGAAGAGCAACAAATAATCTTATAATATTATCAATTAATGTTAATAGTATTAAGAATACAGTAAGGAGAAATGGAATAATAGAGTGGTGTAATAATTGTGATGTGGATATAATAGTACGTGAAGATATTAGGATTTTAAATAAAGAAGAACAAGAACAAAAAGAGACAATGTGGTTGGGTGGTATAATATGAAATTTAGGACATGAACATTGTTCAGGGATTGCTGTATTATATAGAAAAGGAATTACAATTCTAGATTATACTTTAATTAAATTAGGAAGGTTCATGGTAGTGGATTTTAGATGGGAAAAGAAAGTGCATAGATTAAGGACAGTAATGTATGTGCTATATAAAGAAAAGGTGAAATTATTTTCTGATATATTAAATTATGTTATAGTAAATATGGATATTATAGTAACAGAAGATTTTAATTGAAATTTAAGAAACAAAAGGCAAAAATATAGAACTGATAAGAAAATAATAGAAGAAATAATAAAATTTGGGAATTTAATATTATAGAATTTAAGTAAAAATAAATATCTGAGAGGAAGATTTGAGACAGAGATAGATTATTTTCTATTGCCAAAAAACTATAAGAGTTATATTAGAACAAGTAGTAGAGACAGATTTTTCAGACCATTTAGCAATATGGATTGAGACAGGTAAAAATAAATAATATATTGGGACAGGGAAAGGCATCAAGAGAGCCAATGAAAAAGAGTGGAACAAGGATAATCAGGAAGACATAATAAAATTATGGAAGAATCCTTTAACAATGAGAATTTTTATAAGAAATAGTTGGAACTGTGGATAACATTTAAAGAAAAATATAAAAATAAGTGTTTTATATGGGAGAGTGAGAAAAAATGAAAGTTAAAAAGGAATATGGACAAATTCAGAAGGATGTTTTAAGTTGTTTAGGCTGGAATAAAAGGAATAAGCCGCGGTGGTACAGCGGTTGCATTGTTGCCTCACAGCAAGAGGTTCTCCCGTTTGATTCTCAGCTAGTGTGCGGGGAGTGCCTTCTGTGTGGAGTCTGCATGTCTTCCCCGTGGTCGAGAGGCCTCCGAAAGACATGCATAAATGGGAGTACCTTCGCTGAAGGTTGGACGTCGGGCTGGCAACTCGGCACCATAAAAAAAATCTACTGCCAATCATTAGCGGACCAGAGTTTCGCTGTGGCGACCCCTTACCGGGAAAAGCCGAAAAGACCAACATTTAAGAAAGAAGGAGGAATTTAAAAAAAAAAAAAACAAGAGAAAATGTAACTGTTATTATATAGGCAGACATATTTTTTAGAGAGAAAGAAGGAAGAGTTATCACCATACCTGAGTACTAAAGTGAAGGAAGATGGTGGTATAATGAGGGAATTGAAAAGTAATAATGGGAATATTGAAAAAGAGCAATCTAAATTAATGGCTAATGGCTATTGTAGTTAACTTATGTGAATGAAATGGTAAAAGGAAAAGGGTTAAAAAGGAAAAGTTTGTGGAAGGTAAAACCATTTTCAGAAGAAATAAAGATACAATTGGAACAGCAGATTACAGTAGCAGAAATAGATAAAGTAATTAAAAGTATAAATGTAGCTATGGCAGCTTGATTGGATGGTATAGGATATCAAATGTTTGTAAAGTTAATGTTATGGCAAAAAGAAATATTAATAAAAATATTTCATGAATGGTTAAATAATGCAATAACTTATGAAGAAATATGTGAAGGTGTGATGAGATTTATATGTCTAAAATATCTAGATTCATCCTATGATAGGACAGTGGCTGGTGCTAACATTGTTCCAATTGTACTACCTTATGCACAGGGTTTACAGGCTGTGAAGCAAGTGATTAATAAGAAATGGCATATTCTGCTAACTAATGATGAAACGGTCAAGATAGTTGGCACAAAATCTAGGTACACATTTAAGAACTGTCTAAATTTGAAGCAGCAGTTATGTTACTGGAGGGTGCCTCTACCAGAGGGAAATGATCTTTTTGGAACTCTGGCATGTGGGAAGTGCCGTTATTGTTCATTTATAGATGAATCTAGATATTTTAGACACTCTGATACTGGATATTTGAGGCACCTAAGGTGTAAAGCTGATTGTAATACAAAAAACCTGGTATATATTGCCCACTGTACCACTTGCTTCATGTTTTATATAGGTAAAACAAATTGCACGCTAAGGGAAAGGATTAGGGACCATGATTACTGTACAAGGATGAAACGTGAGTATAGTGCCATAGCTAAACATGTATTGACTGAAGAAGGGAGTCATCAATTCAAATTTCAGGCCTTGCAAGTTAAAATAGGAGAGTCCTAGAGTAGGGGATATAACTAACAAAATTGAAACACAAGCGTTAAAATGGATTCTACGTATGGGAGCCCATAGGGGCTCTGGATTGAATGATATGATCCCTTTGAAACCTGTGTTAAAGGGAAGGAGAATCAAAAGATGAATTATTATGTCTTATTAAGATGAATTGTATGGGCAATATCTATCTATCGATATATATATATATATATATATATATATATATATATATATATATATATATATTTATATATAAACTAATACATGCTCTTTACATAGTATGATAGAACACATCTACCAATGTATTTTAATGTATGGAGTTTTTTACATGTACATTTGATGTTTCAGTTGTTGTCCCTTTGAATCTTAATTGGTTTATAGGTTTTTAAAAAATGGAGGGAAATATGTGGGATATGATTGGTTTCCTTGCATGTTTTTGATGTGTATATATAGCACTTGTTTCTGTGTTAAGGTAAATTGTACAGAGTCACGTAACACCCTAATCGTGTCAACACAGAAACAAGTGCTAACATGGGTCCTGCAAGGGGGAAGATCGCATACCTGACATGTCGATAATATGAACGGTCGATGATGTCGTGTCGAAGAAGTGAGTGTCGTTCTTATGAACTGTCGACGAACTCATATGGATCCATATATATATATATGATGTTTATGCACTGTTTGTATGCGTCTGAGGAAGTAACTGATGTTATGAAAGCACTTACGCTACGTTATTAAAAGTTTTACATTCAGATTGGAGTTGTCTGGCTATTATCACTTGCTACAACTGCCTTCTACTTGGTTTGGAGGGATATTTTGGAATTTATCTACTCACCTAACCTGTTGGGACTTATTCTTGGGACTGTTACTTTATATATATATATATATATATATATATATATATATATATATATATAATATGCTCCCAAGAGATATGGAGAAGCAGTTTATTGAAATCATTTCTCAATTCATCTCAGGATTCTGACTAAATCCAGTCAAAAGGCAAGTTTTGTATATGGAAAAAGATAAAGGGGGTTGAACCCAATAGTGTTTGAAGCATCTTTAAATCTATATATGGTTTTGAAATGAATAAGTGGAAAAGAGAATAAGTTGGTAATATATTTAAAGAAAAATATAAAAAAGAATGGAATGTAATTAAAATGAATAAATGAGAAAAGGAATGGAAAAATTAAGAGATAAGGATATATCAAAAAAATAATAAGAATGTGGAAGGTAAGAATCAATAGAGTGGATGAAAATAGGAAACTTTGGTATAAGAATATCATGAGACAGCATTATTGTGTGAATCCTTAGGAATATTTAACAAAAGAAAAAATACCAAAGCTATAAATATATGAAAATGTGGTATATCAAGATTTTTTATGAAGGTTAAAAATTAATAAACTGCCTGTTAAATGAAATATGCCTTGTTTGCATTGTGGGGAATTTGAGACAACTGAACATGTTTTTCTAACGTGTAAAAGAGTTAACAATTTATGGCAAAAAATAATAGAAAACAAAATATTTAAGGAATTGCAAGAGTATAAACAAATAAATATGGACACAATTGACTTTGTTTTTATACACAACATAGTAAATAATATGTTAATAATGTGAATACAAATGTATGTTATATGTAGATGATATGGAATGACAGTTTAAATTAGGTTATGTTTAACAGTAAAAGGAGTTTGCTAAATATTATAAGGAAAATTGAGCAGTGGTTATGGAGACAAAGAGTGGGGGTCTGTATGAATGCAATAATCTTTTAGTAATTAATGGAGAGTTAAAGTAGAAAATGTCTGTAAATATGTAAATGTATGTATTGTAAATAAGGTAAATAAAAATTGCCTACTTTGTTGTTGTTGTTGTGAGTGGGACCCATTTTGCAAGAGCAGCTCCTGTTTCCATTCCAGGAGCAGAGGCAGCTCAGTAAAACAGGAAGGCAGATACAGAGATAAGGAGATAATGGAGTGGTTGGAGAAATGGGGAGAAAGCAAGACCAGAGAATGTGTGAAGGGTTCTGATGAGATGTTTCAAAGAAATCTGTTTGATGGAGATGAGTCAGTAAATGATGGTTGTATAATTACAACCCTCCAGCTGAGATGTTTAAAGGATGATTTACTTAAAAATGTTGATACAGAGTGAGACAGAAAATGAGGTAGCATTTTCTGAGGGGAAATTATGGAGAAAATACAAAAGGAGGATAGAGACAATCCTGAAGAACAGTGATGAAATGGAAAATAAAACATATGCAGAGAAAGTAAAAGAATGCAAAAGGTGAATAGCAGAAAAGAAGGCAAATGAAAATTAAAAATGGAAGTATGTGGTAAGGATTCAAACTAAAGAAGACAAAGAAATGGACAGGTATAAAGTGTGAGACAATTTAATAGCTCATTTAAATGTAAAAGCACATGAGGTAAAAACATTTATTCTCATTAACAAAGAAACATTTTGTGGCATTATATTTGAGACTGTTTTTTAATTTAAACATTTTTTGGAGAATATGAAAAAAAAGAAAGACTTTAACTTATGGAATCTTGATGTGATAAAAGCATTTAACAGGGAAACAAAAAAGAAAATCAATGTACAAGTTTAAACAGAGGAGGTGAAAAGAGAGACTTTGAAAGGACATTTGAAAACTTTATGTAAAGAAGTACTGGGCATTGCAAATGTTTATGACAAAAGGGGTTTATGGACTGGTGGAAGGTATTGTAGTACTGTGCAAAAATAGAAAGAGAAAAAATTAGACATATGCCAAACCTGATAACTGAGGTGGGAAATAGGGGTGTAGTAAAATACTGGGTACTATGCAATTTTTTTGTGAGGAAAAGGACATTTGATAAGTAACTGTGATAAAAGTAAATGTTAAATCTATGGTGAAATGAGACATGATGTAAAAAATGTGAAGTAAAATGTTATAAATGTAAAAAAAATGTACATTTATGGATGGACTGCAAAAATGAAAATAAGAGTAAGAAAAAAGAAAGAGAAAAAAATGAACAAAAAAAAAAAAGAAAAATTAGAGTAGAAAAAATAATAAAGAGGACACAGAGGAAAGTTTTGAAATAAGTGATGAAAAAGACATAAATTGGGAGACATTAAAAGAAAAAATAATTCTAATGGTAAAAAGGGAAAGACAAAAAAAAGGAAATTGAAAGGGATAAGTACAAAAGAAAAGGAAAGGAAATGGATGAAAAATAATATACACACTTAATGACTGAGGGTTGATATAATGTTTGACTCACAGATACAAGGTATAGTGTTCAACTGTCAGATTTGCTTGCCATCTTTGGGAGTGAAATTGGCTAAGCTTAGAATGACCTATTAAGAAAGCTAGTATAGTAATTAGCTATGAACTTATGAAACCATGATTCTAAGGAATAGGGAAATATGAATATTTTAGAGTGTTTTCTGTAATGTGAATAGTATTAAAATATAATATGAACCATATGGATTTTGGAGTGGTGTAATACATGTGATGTATATGTAATTATATTAGAAGACACAACATTTTTAACAAAGAAAGATTACAAACGGAGAAACTATGGGGAGGAAAGATAATCTGAAATTTGGGAAATGAGAGATAATGTGGAATAGCTGTATTCTGTAGAAATGCAGTAACAGTGTTAGATGTAACTTTAGAAAAAGTAGGAAGAGTAACCATTATAGACTTAATATGTAAAGAAAAATATATACAATTATACTATTATATGTTTATACTAATTACAAAGAAATGGAAAGCTTATTTCATCAGATTTTAGACTATGTGGTGATAAAAATGAATCATGCAATAAGAGGAGACTGTAAAAGGAAAGGAAATTATATAAGAAAAATGTTAGAAGTTATAAGATATAGTACATCAGTGGCGGCTGGTGACTTCAAATTAAAGGGGGGCTGCAGGAGACAGCTAAATGGGTGGGGCCAATGGGAAGTGGTGTGGCCAACTAGAAAGGGGTGGAGCTATGCTCAAAACCACAACAACTGGAACTTTAATTAAATACGCTGCCCTGGGTGCCAAACAATCATTACGAAAGTCCAATCAAGACAAAATGAAGTGTAGAAGAAAAAAATATTTCAATGCATTAGCTACATGACAAGTCACTTAATATCTAGATGGAAACACAAAGGTTGTGATGCATGAAAAAATAAATTACTTTTTAAATACATTACTGGAATGCCAGTCAGAGGGCGGCCACGGTGGTGCAGTGGTTAGCATTGCCACCTCACAGCAAGAGGTTCTCCGGTTCGATCCTCGGCTGGGGTGCCTTCTGTGCGGAGTCTGCATGTCCTCCCTGTGGTCGCGTGGGTTTCCTCCGGGTGCTCCGGTTTCCTCCCACATCCCAAAGACATGCTGCAGGTGGATTGGACACTCTAAATTGGCCCTAGGTGTGCGTGTGAGTGTGCCTTCTGTGGAAGGTTGGGCGCCGGGCTGGCAACTCGACACCGTAAAACTCCACTGCCATTTCAATGTGCGGACAGGTGATCCGCTGTGGCGACCCCTAACCGGGATAAAGCCGAAAGAAGAAGAAGACTGGAATGCCAGTCAGAATAAAGTATTAAAAAAAAACAAGCAGCACTCAACTCAAACCACTTCTCCTTGCACTGCAGTTCTAATTATAATTTATATTCAGCTTTATAAAATTACCAAGTAACATGCTGAAAGTAGCAATCTTTGTGTGATACCCCCATTTGTAAAAATGTTTCTTATCCAGAAAAGACCTGCTGCCTGTCAACAACTATCTACTTGTTTCATGGGGAAGACATGATCAATGTAAAAAATGAACAGCAAATAAGAAACAAGCTCAAGATAAACTGCTTAAAGGATTACTGCACAAGTTATGGACCACACATGACAGATTGGCATTCAGTTTAGTTTACAGCTAAAGTCTGCAAAGATGACTACAAGTCTCTAACAAATGTAATGAGCTTCTGAAAATACTGTAATCCTGTCCTTTATTACAAATACTGTCATATGCATTTCAATACCTAAGGCTTATACGTTATCTACTTATGTAAATATACTCTGCATGGCAACAACGAAAAGGCTTTCAATGTTGGTAATTCTTTAACAGTATGCCTATTAAAGCTTACTTGCATCTTACAATCTCTGACAAGCTTACCTGATGGTCATTAAAGCATTGCTACTTAAACACAGAGCAACAGGGCACTGTGACAGCATGCATTTTCTGAATAATAACAAGCATAAATCAATAGTATAAAAAGATGACAGAAAATCAGAACATTCTGCAAAATGAAGGACAGATGAAAAGCCACGGTCATACTTGTGGTCTACCTTGGATGGGGGAATACTCTGCACACTTACACTGTATAACTGCTCCTTGCCTTGCTTGGACACATCCAGAGCCACTACAATGGGGAGTGGGGTGCAACAAGTATGTCACAATTTGAAATGTCTCTGGCTGACAGTGATGGCTGTGACACTCATACCTCATAACCTTAGAGCATGAAATCTGGACAAAGCCATACATAGAAGTGGGATACAGGCCCAAAAATAAGGAGCATTTTTAAATATTGCTCTTATAAACTTAGAAAGTAGTAGGTCTTGCATTAGTATGAATTTTCTGAAGGGTATGAAATCTGAAACTCAAATGTCTGCCATTATTTTCTAACTTCAATCTTTAATGATTTGCCACTAATTTGCCAGAAAACAGCAATTTTATGAAAAACAGACCAAAAATGTGATGCAAAAATATAAAATTGCCACATAATACAGCTGGGAACCTGTCAAAGAAGGGACACCTTTTTAATATTAGTACTGTTAACTTGAGCAGCTGACAAAATAAGAGCATCTACATGCATGTCTGAAATAAAAGTAATCTATAACTCTGACCATTACAGCTATTTATAATTGTAAACCTTCCACATTTTCTTCCAAAATTGCCATTTTGCAGAGGGATAATTAGGGGAGAGCAACATTTTGAGCCAAAATTGGGGACAGTTGAGAGGTTTGGCTATTCCTAATTTATTTGCACTTACCTCTCAACCTCTTAATGAAGGAAATCTGGACAAGGCCAAATATATTGGGGGAGCATACAAACAGTACTAAAAATTTCTTTTGTATAAACTTAAGACAGTTAGTAGAATAACAGGTCTTGCTTTAGCATGCATTTTTCTGAAGGTTATGACATCTGAAACTCAATTTCTGTCATGTGACTTCATTCTTAAATGATTTGCCAGAAAACCACAAATTTTATGAGGAACAAGCCAAAAATAAGAAACACAAATCTATTCATTCTACAAAAATCTGGACAGTTGAGAGGTATAGTTTAGCTGGGGCCATCTTTGAGTTTGCTGCCCTTCCCCCCTCACAAAATCATGGTCGAATGGAGCCTGCCCCTACAGCAATTCCAGTGTTCCATTCCTTGATCATTTCACCCCATTTACCATAAACACTGTAATGTGCATACTGCTTTACTTCTGTGATTAATTAGATTTCATTTGAAAGTTTTATTTTGCATTTTACAGCACAAACTTTAATAGATATCTGCTAAACAAAGCAATGCAGTCTCACAATGAAAATAGACTTAGCATTAAAACTTCTCTGCCCTTGAAACTCACATTCATTGAAACAGCATTGAAACCCACATTCAAAGAAAATACATTTTGCCAGTGGCAGATAAAGATTAACTTTGGGCTGTTTTCAAATCATAGGCCCCTTGAACACAAAACATACACGTGCTCTTTGATACACCTTCCTGCTTGTATTAAATTATATTCCTTGTACAATTTAAATTTATTGTTTTGGACATTTTTCCAGTAAACAATGAAACAAAATGCATGCACCATTAATGGCACAACTGCCCAATTCAGAACATTTCCATCATAAAAAAGTCTTCTCAAACTTCTACAGTCCACCAGTATCAGTAAATATGCACACACTGAAGAAGTAAAAGTCATCTAAATAATTCCACATTAAAGAAATCTGTAACTAATGAAGAGGTTGCTGCTAGCAAACAACTTTATATGTCATTGTTTCATCTACAAATAAAGTGCCTGTTGCCCTTGAGGAATAAATTGCCTATGTTGCATTAAAAAATGATAAGCTAGTAATATCGCAGTAGGGAATGGATGACAAACTGATAACAGGTTCATAGTTACTAGGTATCTTCACCAAAAAGGACTGCAGCATCCACCCCCTTTACAACACAGTACAGTATCAGCAATGCATCTACCTACTGTGGGAGTAGAATTCACAGCCTTCTGCATCAAAAGCAAATACACTACCTGTTGTGCTATTAACAGTACAAGCAAACTCAGCATAAGCAGCACTAAACTTTTGTTCCCCTGCAGCTCTTAGCTCCTTGTAAAATCTACTCGACACTCAGCTGTATTTCTGAACTTTGTAGCACAAGAAATATGGAAAAAGCCAACATTTATGGGGGTGGGGAACAAAAGCCCAAAAACGAGGGACACATTTTAAACATTGCTTGTATAATGTTGGAAAGTTGCTAGAACAAAATGCTGTATTACCACCATACATTTCACTGACAAGTCTTGAACCCAGGGGACCCTGTGCAAAACAGTCAGAGCAACATACCACTATGCCAAATCATCTGTTTTATGAAAGAGAGGAAGACTGAAACTTAAATGGCTACCATTTAGTGAATTCAGTTCTCATCATAGCTGTCAACCTCTTAGCACAAAACACCTGAACAAAGCCAATAATTGGGGAATACAGCCCCCAAACATATTCAGTGAATTCAGTTCTCACCATAGCTCTCAACCTTAGCACAAAAAACCTGGACAAAGCCAATACTGGGGGAATACAGTCCCAAAAATAGGGACAAATTTCAAATATCCATGTTATAAACTTAGAAAATTGCTAGAATGAAGGGTTTTGTGTTACTATGTACTTTTTGAAGAATATGAAGTTTGAAATGCAAATGCCTGTTATTTTTATTTAACATTTATTAACCAGGAAAATCTGACTTGGAACAAAAGCCAATTTTCAGCAGAGCAGGGAGAAACACTCCAGATACATGTTCTTTGTAAGATGGGAGGACATGCAGACACCACACCGAAGGCACCCCAGCCAAGAATCAAACCAGAGAACCTGTAGCTGTCAGGCAACAATGCTACCGGTGCACCATAGCAATAATGACATTACAAGGAAAAACAAACACACAGAAACCACAGATTTTATGAGGAACAGAACAAATAGGAAGCAAACATCTGCAAATTTATTACAAATGGTGGTGGGTAGGGAATTCAGGCCCCAGCCACCTGCACCCAAGGTACAGGGTTCAAGCCTGAGTATTCTCCACCCACCATCATGTTCTCTCTAGCCATATATAGCAACTGGGGCACTTCACACACACACACACACACACACACACACACACACACACACACACACACACACACACACACACACACACACACACCACTACCTGAAGCTCCCTGGTAGGTGATCCAGTCTTCTGATCCACACTGCAAGAATAATTCAGTCGTTCCCCCTGAAAGCAAGCTCCTCTGTAGTCTTCTTCCATTCCACTCTGCAGCAATAATCCAGTCATTCCCCCTGAAAGCAAGCAAGCTCCTCTGTAGTCCCGCCCGCCCATGCAAGCTAATGGCTGGTTTCCAAAGCAAGCTCCTCTGTAGTCTTCTCCTCAGCCCACGCTCACTAATGGCTGGTTTCCAGTTTGGCTTGGCTTCACGAGAATATGCTGGAGGCTCCAGCCTGCAGACAATGCAGTCCAGTTTCCTTCTCATCTGTGTGGTCATTACCACACAGACTTCTGGGCTGGCAGGGCAGAGATGCCTTTCTCCTCTATCCTGACTGACTAACACAGCAGTCTGGAGTTCTGTGAGTACCAGGAACTCCAAGCATGCATGCTTGGAGTTCCAGGACTCGCAATTTTTTTTTAAATTTTCTTCTTTCTTTTGTACATGTGGTGGGATTTTCTTCTTTCTTTTGTACAGGTGGGGGGGGGGCTGCAGTCCTGCAGTCCTATAGCATGAGCCACCCCTGTAGTACATTAAAACTTTGGGACAAAAATTTATGGACTTACAAAAGGGGTATGTATAGAAAGTAAACAGAATAGTTTATAGTATCAGGAAGTTTAGTTATGGGAGAGGGGAGTAGTTGAAACAAAACTTTCAGATTATCTTGCAATATGGCTAGAAATAAAGGAGAATGAGGAATATAAAATAGGCAAATGAATAACAAGGCTAAATGAGAAAGCATGAAATGAAGAAGGAAAGAGATTAGTAATAGAGGTTATGGAAAATATGATTACTTGGTCTGAATGGTGGATACAATTTGAGGAAAAATAGAAAAAAATATATATTTTTACAATATGAATATTATGTCAGAAAAGTAGGGAAATAAAATATAAAACATATAGTGATGCTTTGGAAGATTTAGAACATAATGATATAAATTACTTTGACACAGAAAAAGAATTATATGAAAGAAACCAAGAACAAATATAAGAATCGCTATATAAGCAGAAATAATTTTCCACAAGGAAAAAGAAAAGTATTGAGTTACTTAAGCAGATTAGTAAAGAAAATGGTAGTGTACTGAGAGAATAAAAGCATGTAAAATGAAAAAATAAAAAGAACTTCCTGGGTTATGAATTCCAGTTCTGTTAACATGTGCAGATGACATTATAATTGCCAAAAAATTTTACAAGAAGGTAGTAAAAAAACATCGAAAGTCGATAGGAAAATGGAATAAATAGTTGGAAAAGGAGATTTTTTTTTTAAAATAAGCTAGATAAAGTATTAGGACAAGTAAATGTAGATCATATGCAGGCCCAGATGGAATAGGGTAGGACATGCATAAAATTTAAGGAATTGGGAAAAAAATAAAGATTTTGAATGAATTGTTAAATAAAGGTTTTGTGTATAATGAATTATGTAGTGGCAAACTTAAATTCATATGGCAGAAGGAAGATATAGGACAACTAAAAAACTGGAGACTGACTGTATTGAATAATAATGATTAAAAGATCTTTATGAAAATAATACAAAAGACATTTGAAACTAAAATGGAAAATATTATGGAAGATAATATATGTAGTATAAAGGGGAAGGGTTATCAAGAATTATTAATTATTGTTACATAAGTTTCAGATGATATTATGAATAGAAAAGAAGACAAAATCAGAATAGAAGACCTTAACAAGACATAGGCAAGGATTCAGTAAACTCCGTGTAGGAATAGCATTATTCCTACATGGAGTAAATGGTGTCCATGTCCACATCTCCCTCTTGACAGCACACCTTACATATTAATAAAGGCAAGCTACTGAGACAGAGCCGTGGACATGGATACTGAATCAGTGCACTGGGCGTGTTGCAGTAGTACTCGCATATCTGTAACATGCCCCCTGCACTGTCAAAGGCCGTACCCCACTTTAAAATCCTTTCAGTGTCCATGGACACTGAAAAGAGAATTGTGAATGGAATGCAATGCAGGGGGTGTTTGACAGGAACTGTAACACACCCCCTGCATTGTGAAAGTGCCATACAGCATTTTAGAATCCCTTCAGTGTCTGTGGACACTGAAAAGAGATCTGTGAATGGAATGCATTGCAGAGTGTGTGTGACAGGAACTGTAACACACCCCCTGCATTGCAAAAGTGTCGTACAGCACTTTACAGTAAAAGAGTTTTCTCGGACACACATCTCTCAACCTCTTAGAGCAAGAAATCTGGCAAAGCCATTATGAAAAGCAGGTCAAAAGCCCAGAAATAGGGACGATTTTTAAATACTGAGCATGCAAACTTAGAAAGTTGAACATGTTTTGCAGTGGCATGGATTTTCATGGAGAGTATGTGGCCTGCAACTGACATGCTAATATTTGATATAGTGATATATTTAAATTTAAAATGGTTGTATTTTTTCCACTGTATTTAAAGTTTAAGCATAGCTGAGCAGGTTTGCGTGCAATGGTGCTTTGCTTAGTAGTGCTTAAAACTGTATGAAGAGCTATATAGAAATGTATAGCTGAAATTTTCACCAGTGAGATAGCTCAGTGGTTAGAAATCTGGATTTGCAGTCAGTAGGTGCATGGTTTGAATACCAAGATAGGCAATTTAGCTTTTATATGGGAAAGCATTGTTATTTTTTTTTAATGATGTAGTAATTGATATTTGTTAAACAGGGTGTTGTAGTTGGTCCAAAATTCAAGTGTCAGTTGATATATGATGTGAAATCCCCCATGTAAACACAAGTGTCCTGTACAGTACAGTCACACCCAAAGGTAATGTAATCAAATCACATAGGGGGAGGTCATGTAAATTGAAATATGTACACTTAATAATAATGTAGCAGTAATGAGTAATTGATATGCAATACCTCATTTAATTTTTTATTTGTCATGAAAAATCTTATTTGCCCTTAGCTCAGGTCTGCTGAGTAGTGCTAAGCCACTCTAAGCAATGCTTAAACAGGACCTGTCTGAGCAATGCTTAGCTGTTCTTAGCTGGTTTGAGCATTGCTTAGAATTTTCCACTTGAAACACTGATCAACTCAACTTAGCATGTTTGCCCACTGCTGAGCTTTCCTCAGCATTTTCAGGAATCATCCAATGGTGGTAAAGGGCAGGGAAATAACATTATTTAAGCTGAACAGGTGGGAATACAGGCAGAATCTGTTAGAGTTTGACCATGGCAGGAGCTATGTCTGGCATTGGAGAAGGAGCATGCTTTTGGGTGCAACACTTTAGGCATCCTTGAGTACAGGGTCATGGCTGGGCTCATGGTTAAAAACCATGATGACAGACTGCTGCAGGGCCAGTACCAGGGCTCCCAATACAAATCTGAGGGCTGGTACCATCTGGCATGCGACCTCACCAGTTCCACTGGAATCCCCTGAACTGGTGAGCAGGTGCATCATCATTATGATGACCTGAAGCAGAGAAAGGGGGCACTCTTGGCCCAATGGCTCCAAGATGCTCAAAACCAGCATGCCCTAGAAGCTTGTAAGTATTTCACATGTTGCTTTATCAAATTGTATGATGAATGTCTGATAGACAGGAATGCATAATGGTGTGTCGCCCCACACAGCTGCAGAGGAGAGGGCTCATAACATAGAGGCCCATGTGAGATGCCTCGCAAGGCTGCTCTGACAGTGTGGTGAGTACAGATCTAATTTGCAGTATATAGTACAATAAATAGGAAAGTGTATTTTTTTACTGCCATTAGGTATAGTGTGTTCTGAGTGTACTAAATAAATTGTGTTCTCAGACCAAGCGTGATACAACTGAGTAATGCCAGGCACTGTCTTATACAGAGAAAGGCAGTATGCAAGCTACTAGTGATGAAAAAATGCCAATACTGTACTAATACTGTATAGGAATGAATATAGAGAGAAAGTACACTGGGATTGCTACTGTGTAAGTAATGCATTGTATTTAATCATCATCTACAGGATATACAGTACAAATTAATGTAGAATTGGGAATTTAATAAACCACTGTGTCAGGTTGCCCATAATAAAATATATTATTACAAACTGTTGTGTTTAATCTGGTCTGCTGTTCAGGAAATGCAAGTGTACAGGTGCTTCACAGCAAATATGGCTAGGACAGTATGATTTCACTGAGGTTTTTTTGATAATAACCTGTGATGGTAAACTATAGATTGTGGATTTACCTTTACACATCACTGCACTGTGTGTTAGGGGAAGGTCCATCACATACCACCACCCCTCACATATCTCAGAGGTGTATAGTAGTAGCAACATTAACTAGATGTAGCTGCACTGCATGTTGTTGATGGCCTGTCCAGAGTGTGTCTTTTGTCTGATTGTGTGCCATGCATGTCATTATTCAGAAAGTGTGATCTGTCTAATGGCTTTGTGCTACCTTACATGTGTGTGTGTGTGTGTGTGTGTGTGTGTGTGTGTGTGTGTGTGTGTGTGTGTGTGTGTGTGTGTGGATCAGCAAACATTATAGCACAGGTAGTAATTTACATATGTTGTCTTCCCCTCACAGGTGAACATGGGGTTTGGGGTCTCTCCCCCTCACAACCTGATGTCAGGTCTTATCAGACTCTGATGATGATGGTGGTCATAGTGAGGCACAGGTGGAGTTGTTTGTTGATATCCCACTTTCACCCACAATGTCCCCACACATGGTTAGTATGCCCACACATACCCAGTCCCCAGCAGCCACAGATAATGGACAGTCAGAGGATGGTAGGATTGGACAAGCTGGTGTGGTGACTATGGCAACTGTCAGTGTAAACACTAGCCATAGCCAGAGAACTGGCGAGGTCCCACACAGACAAATGAACAGGGGTACTCGAAGGAGAACTGATGGCCATCCAGCACCTGTCAGAGGTGCCACAGCAGGTGTCACCTGACACATGTTTTGGTCCATTATGGAGGCACAGGCACATTCTGAATGCTATACCAGACAGATTCTGTGGGTCATGAATGCAGCATTGGTGATGGCATACATCATTTTGCTGATGTCGTGGATAGACAGTGGGGTGAGACATTGTCAGTTTAATGTCTGTGCTTAAGCATGTGGTGGGACTAAGGCATCGGCCATGTGAATGTAGCTCAGCAACAAGATCAGCTGAGACCCCACATGGCCGTGCACATTCACGCTCCCTTAATGGAAGTACCACCAGCACTACTGAATAGAGGGTGCTGTCCACACTGCATCATACCAGGCCATGGGCACGTTGTCCTGGCCAGTCCCATCAGGGACACAGATCCAGCAGACAGCAGTCACCATCAGGGAGTAGTACCACATCTGGCTTTGGACTAGTGGTGCCAGTGACACTCCTGGCAGATCCAGTTCCTATATCCATGGCTGGAGATGGTGAGCTGTGCATCCTGCCATGTACAGTTCACGGCTGTCCAACATACCCCATATAGGGCAACCGTATGGCTTGACTGTGTGGATAAAAACACTCACACATCACTATCACAGGCAGGTCACCACCAGACACACACAGCTCCTCTCCATGGCCCAATTGAACACCATGCCCTCAGACACACCCACACACACACGCACACATACACACACACCCACACACACCCACACACACCCACACACACCCACACACACACAGACACACACACACACACACACACACACACACACACACACACACACACACACACACACACGCACACACACACTCACACACACAAAATGTCAACTGTATGGCACAGCCTAGGCCTTTGGCAACCACACACTGCACCCTATGCATATGATGATACCTGTGCCACATTCCTGTTATCCATTCCGTCAATGCAGGGACATGCTAATATGGGTCTGGATGCACAGGGTGAATATAGTACAGTGTAGTAATATTATGCTGTGTAAGGTACTGTGTGCTGGCAATTGTCATGGGTACATATCTAAGTGTATGTACCTTTCTGCCATGATGGATTATTGCTGTCAGTACTGCTGATTGACTATTGTCTCACATACCTTATTCTGTTTCTGTTCCATGTGTCTGTATGTGTACAGCCTGCAGGCCTGCTGACATTAATGCAGATGAGTATGGCAGAGTGGAAACACAGTGACCATTTCATCACCAAGGTATGGCTATATATGTACATGTTTACCAGGGGTGTATGTGTGCAACAGTGTGTGAGTGACAATGGGGGCAGATTGTGTGACCTTGCATACATACCCCTTGACACAGCCAGCTAGCCTTCATACATGTCACTTGGGTGTTCTGTAGGACCACAGGTTCATAAATACAGAGGAGGTTACGAGAGTACTGGCCCTGGGTCCCTCACAAGCCTAGCTCTTATGTTATCCCCAACAGAGTCACCCATCACCCCCTCTTTCCCTACCATTGCTGGATGCTGGTTGAACCCCAAGGACAGATGTTTTTCTTTTCCATCCACTCAACCTTGATGCAGTTGATGAGGGTATGCATGGTAGTGTGTTTGACATGTTTGGAGAGTGCATTTCTGACACAGGGCAGCCTCTGGTAGCCAAACCTGATTCTCCAGCATATGTGTCTGCTATCTCATGTGCGAGTCAGATCTATCATGATGGCAATGCAGATGGAGTCATACTGTTGTACATGGGGCAGCTATTGAAGGGCTGAACACAATATTGTCATCTTGGCATGCCACAGACACCTGTGGACAACCTGACCTGTAACCATTGGGCCAGTACTAATTACAGGCTGTCTGCACACAACAGGTGTTGAGGGACATAGCTGACCTTTGTAGGCGTTAACATAGCCTTTACAGATTCTGCAGATGTCTGCATAGGTGCATGGCAGACTGGCCATGCTGCTAATGTATTGTTTTACTGACTGAGGACTATTCAGAGGTAATGTCCACCTTTTAGCTGGATGCGATCCCATCACCTATGTGGTGAACCACATACAAGCAATTCCTGATGACTTCCAATACTTGTTGCCTGAATGCAACTATGTTGCCATCCTGGGTACCCAGGCCTGTCATCACAGTCTGTGTGTTAGTGGGGTTGGTGCTGATGTGGGACATAGTGGGGATATGTACTTGATGTATGCCATGCTGACAATGTTGTGGCTAAGACCTTGATAGCATTCCATCCACACGGTATGGCTCATTGCAGTTTTTTAACAGCAGTTTATGGCTCGATGACAGACAGCAAATTACTTACAGTTCACACAGCCTTAGGCTGTACCTATATATGTGGGTGGAGCCAATTAGCATTCATGCCTATATACTTGCGGGTTATTGGGGGCACCAGGGCCTTCACATGTCTACTTATTGCACACACATAGTTGACATAGAATGTGTTTGAGGTATTATCAAATGTGGAGTGTGGGATACGACTTGTAGTAACATGACAGTTGGAAGACATACCATGGCCACGGCAAGTGCAACACACAGGACTTCCTCTGGTTTGCTAGTATGACACCTTCTTTGTGTAACATTACCTTAGCTTACACTATTTGTCATAATATTAAGCTGCTTCTGATGTGCAATAACTTCTGTACGCAATCAGTACAGAACTGTATGACATTTTTGTTGCCCTACACTCTTGAGACCTCTTTACTGTTGCAGTTGTTTTCACAGGTCACACCTTGCCAAACATGGACTGCAACCTAAAGGGCAGTACAGATGGTGGCCATACCTGTCACTTCTGCATATGTCTGCAGATTGTTCTGATGTCCGGCACATACTTTCTTTCCATCTGTCATTAAATTGTAGTTTTCTGGCAAACTGTGGGAAAATCATGACAGACTAACATTGCAGATTGATGACAGATATTGTCATGTAATGACACATACACTTTGGAAGGTGCATTCAAATGCACAACATGTTCTGGTATCTACTTTCCATGCATGTCACAACAATACATGAAGGTTGTTCTCAATGTTTAGTGTTTGCCCCATTTTTCCATATGTATTTAACCAGATGTCTTTCTGGGTGGTGTTGAGAGGTATGCTGGTGGCCATAACACAGGTAGACTGCTGCAAGGGGATGTACATACATACATACACACACACGCATACACACACACACACACACACACAGACACACACACACACACACACACACACACACACACACACACACACACACAAGCGCTCATGACCTGCCCTTGCTAATAGCAGAATCTCAACCTGTCTAGCTGTACAAATGATACTGCTGTATACATAACACAGATACTACAGAGCTACTATAGAGTTGCAGTGTCTGCCACTACTATTCACGTGGGTGACAATTGCAGGGGCTGTTAGGATTGCCAATGGTGGGTTCACAGACCTTTAACATGGTATAGCCATCTGAAACACAGACACACAACTGCATGGGAACATGCATTGAAACACACATGCACACAGAGTTGACACTTTTCCTATTAGATGACCTACTGATATGACTATTGCATGCAGCACAGTGCCTTTGTGTTAGAAAATGTGTAATTATCCTTGTAAGGCAGATGCCATCAACAGTTTTTTTTAAAGAAATGGCATGGGGTGGGGGTCAACAGGCCTTAAAATGGGATAAGCAACACACACAACAGCCACAGGGAATATGCTTCACACACAAACGCACATAGTAGTATAGTTCTCAGTATTGAGAATAGAAGCCCTATTTGTCTAGTGATTTGTACTACAGTGTTATGCAGTTATCACACACACACCACTCGTCTTATAGACCTGAAGAGTGTCCAAAGGTACTTCTAAACTGAATGACATCAGCAGATCTTGTAAAGTAGGACAAGGGGAAATGTACTGGATGGGAAAGACCTCAAAATAATTTAACCTACCAACACACACAAATTTGCCAGGACTGAGATTAGAATCCCTACCTATCTAGTTATTTGTGCTATAATCTTACACAGTTATCACACACGTCATGGAGCTTATAGGGCTAGAGAGTGTCCAAGGGTACTTCTAAGGTGAATGACAGCAGCAGATCTTGTAAAGTTGAGAAAGAGGAAGTGTACTGGGTGGGAAAGGCATCAAATATGTTAACTTAACAACACACACACACATTTGTCAGGACTGAGATTAGAAGCCCTACTTGTTTAGTTATTTATACTGTAGTGTTATGCAGTTATCACATGCACTACAGAGCTTATAGGGCTGGTCAGTGTCCAAAGGTACTTCTAAGCTGAATGACATCAGCAGATCTTGAAAAGTAGGGCACAGGGAAGTGTACTGGGTGGTAAAGGCCTCAAAATACTTTAACCTACCAACACACACATTTGCCAGGACTGAGATTAGAACCCTTACCTATCAAATTATTTGTACCATAGTCTTGCACAGCTATCACATGCACAACTGAGCTTATAAGGCTGGAGAGTGTCCAAGGGTACTATGTACTTCTAAGGTGAATGACATTGGCAGCTCTTGTAAAGTAGGGTAAAGAGGAAGTATACTGGGTGGGAAAAGCCTCAAAATACACTAACCTACCAACACACATTTACTTTACAGCTTCCAGTAGTGAGATTAGAACCCTTACCTATCTTGTTATTTGGACTATAGTGCTTTGCAGTTATCGCACATGCCATAGAGCTTATAGGACTGGTAAGTGTCCAAAGTTATGAATTACATCAGCAGATCTTGTAAAGTAGGACAATAGGAAGTGTATTGGGTGGGAAATGCCTCAAAATACTTTAACCTACAAACACACACACTCACACATACACACACACACACACACACACACACACACACACACACACAAATGCAGGTGATGTGATATCACAAACCCTACCTCACTACTATTACACAATGGGTCTCACCTTCATGCAAGCATATGTGACTGGTTACAGCTGGTATGCAATTTTCTGCAGCAGGACATCACTCTATGCCTTTCAAGGTGTCTCTGTCTATGACTCACTCTCTGTCTGTGTCTCCCTGTCTGTCTCTCTCTCTCTAAAACTGTCTGTTTCTCTCTTCACCATGTCTATGTGTGTGTATGCTTGAAATATTTTTATTTTTTGCCCATATATATGTCTGTGTATCACACGCAACATATCCAGATATATCACATATGGGCCACCTACAGATAGCTGAGGGTAATCCTGTGTGATGGGTGTGGGTAGAGACAGTTGAGGTGTACATAGCTGTCTGTATGCAAAGACATACATGCACAATACAGTTGTATAGTCCAATGTGGGTTTAGACACGGGCTGTAATTCTCTGAGTGTAGGAGCATGCCCAGTATGACCTTCTATAGTAAGAATTGGACTCCAATCCAAAGATAGATGTACTCCATTCCAGAGTTTTGTGTGCTATAGCCATATCTGTCAACCTGTTAGTGCAAGAAATCTGGAGATAGCCTGCCAAAATGGGGGGACAATGGCCCAAACAAATGGAGATACTGTAAATATTGTTCTTATGAACTTTAAAAGTTGCTAGAGTAACGGTTTATTTAACAGACATTTTCTGACATATACGATGTCTGACACTGACATGTATTTTGTCATTACATACTGACTGAAATCCTCAGATCATCACAGTGATTTAACAGAGAAATACAAGATTTATGATGAACAGACCAAATTATGAACCAAACTGTAGACATTCTCACCAAATCTGGCCAGTTGAGAGGTGTGGCTGCAGCTGATTGGCTGATGAAACTGTGTAAACAGTCCAGCACCTCAGTGATATACTGGCTGGGGATCTCCTGGCTGTGTGGTATCCTTATTAACTGGAAAGTCAAATCCTGGTGTGAGTACAGAGTGCATTGGACTGAGCAGAGTTTTCCATAATATGTGTGGTATATTGTACTTAGCATTATGATTTCCTGGTATGTCAATGGCAGAGCAGTATAGAGTAATGTGGTGAGCCACTGACAGACATTTGTTTATAGGTTCATAGGCTGATATGAGGTTACTAGGCTATTGGCCCTGAAGCCCTTATAACCCTCACAGATGAGAGTGTAGCCCATGTTAAGACATGTCAGCACCCAGAGCCCCTGTCCAGTAGGGACACAAGTGGAATCACAGGACTGTATTTTTTGTTTCCTCACAAGGGGTATTGAGGTACTCAGCTTGATGTGGACAGAGAGCGTATTCCATGGGTGGTGGAATCTGTGGGACACATATCTGTCACACCAAAATGTCCTTTTGATATCACAGACCACAGTTGATCCTCTATCTACGGGTTGATCAAGTGGGCCTTGAATTCCAGATGTGCAGCAGTCCCATCAGGACAGGGTTTGGATTGCTTTGCATGCCAGATAGAGGTCTCTCTGAGGAGTCTGCATGAAACTGAGTAGAGGGACAGTACTTTTAGCCTATCTGTGTAGGGTAGGTATTTGAGGGCCTGGATTCTCCCGGTGAAGATCCTCTGTGGTCTCTCCAGCTGCTGCATGTGCTTTGTGAGGTACATGCCAAAGGGGGCATTATACAAAAAAATGGCCTTATAAGGTTAGACCACATGGCTCTTATGACCTCTTTGTCCCAGGATGAGATAACCTTATGTTTGAGTTAACCCACATATGAAGCTTTCCGTACAATGGAAGCAACATGGTGTTCAGAATTCAGGTTGCTATCAACCTGGGTGGCCATATGCCTCAATATTGATTGTGTATGTAGGACATTGATTGTTAATGTGATAATATGTGGGGATGGCAGTCTCCCAGAAGGATGATGACACATCTGCAGACATTCAGCTTGAGGCTATGTTTCTGGCAGCAGTCATTGTTTTGATGAGACTCTGTTGGAGGATGTCCACATCACATTGGGAATTGATGACTGTTCCCAGCTTACAGTCATCTGTCAACTTGGTCAGCCATAGCCCAGTGTTTTTGGCTTGCACCTCAGGGAAGTATATCCTATATAATATAGGCCCCAAGACCAGTCCCTGGGATATGCTGCTCATTATGAGTGCACTGCTTGAGTTGGCTATCTACCCATCTGGTAACATATGGATTGATGCCTAGTAGACAGAGTTTATGTACTATGGCCAAGTGGGGAATAGTGTGTAAGGCTTTGGTCAAGTCAAGGTGGCCAATGTGCAACATCTTTCCCTCATCCATGCCTTTGGTGACTGTCTCAGGAAAGTCAACCAGATCTAACTGATATTCCACCCCTTGACAAAGGCAGACTGTGTGGGGTTGAGTATTTGGAGTTTGCCAATGTCCCTGTTAATGTGGTCCATGTTAATCCATTGCATTGCTTGAAGATCAGGCTAGCTAGTTATGAGTCTTTAATTTCCTAGATTGGTGAACACTCTACCTTTGTGTAAAGGGATGACAGTGGCTGTCTGCCACTCAGCTGGCAGAAAGTCAGTACTCAGGCTTTGGTTGAGTAGGGTGTGTAATGTTGCTGCCAGTTCATGCCTGAGTTCATGTAGGTTGCAGCCAGGGATGTATTCAGGTTCCATGGAGGCTGTCTTCTTGGCTTTGAGAGGGCAGTGATGCTCTGTTACCTAGTGATAACAGTTGGCTGGTCAGGTACTGGGGACTTCCTGCTTTACTGATGGGGAGGAGAGAAGGGAGACATTTCTGCTGAATCTGTCAGCCAGTAGATTGGCTATATCTACAGCATCTGTGTATGTGGTGTCCTTGACCACCAGTTATGCACAAATTTGGGAGCTTCCTTTGAGAATGCAGACATATGTGAGGAAGGCCTTATGATTCTTTGTCTAAGACGTGGGCAATTTGGACTCAGAGTTGCCTTTAGAGAATTTCACTGGTACTCTTCTTTGTTTGTTAAGGCTAAGGAGAGATTGCTTCCAGTTGTACATCTGCTCCTTCTTGGTCCTGGACAGCAATGTTATCCTTTTGTTATATAGTTCCTTTATTGCAGATGTTTCCAGACAGGTTTACTCTACCTTGTTGCTGCTGATGTTGTCCTGTCAGGTATTCCTGGTTCCATGTATATATATATATATATATATATATATATATATATATATATATATATATATATATATATATGTATATCTATGTATATGCTGGTATAGTACTTTGGTGTACATTTGGACATTGATGCCTGTTCCTCCAGTGGGGTAGGGGGCTGTACAGCTGTTTATACCATCCCTCAGGTAGTTGTAATCAACTTGGGAGACATTTTCATTTTACCATGACTAGAGGGGGTCAGGAGAGATGGTGATATTGAATGTAACCGCTTTTTTGTAGGATCTTGCCAGGGAGGATGATACCATAGGAGTGCTGCAGTGGTTAATCATGTTGGTTACTGCCAAGTCCGAGATATGCATCACATCTTGTGGGGGTATCAAGTAGCTGTCCTAAGGATTTATCATTGGTAAGCTGTGGAAATCTCTGTGCATTTCTGTTCTGGCATGGTTGTTTTTTCCAATCTATGGTTGGGTAATTACAGTCAGCCAGGATCAGGGTAAAGGGTTGAATCTTGATAGATTTGTAGATGGCCAGATATATGGGGTGGGTATCCTGAGTCAAATATGTTGGCCTGTAGCTACCTATAATTTGAATAGGGGTCTTGTCAATGGTTAACTGCACTTGCAGTGTCTCATGTGTATCAGACTGTTTGACCAGCCTGGAGGTGTGTGTCGATTTAATATATATTTATACTCCACCTCCTTTGACTTTGCTTCCCACATTATGGGTCTGGCTGTGTGATAGGATGAGTGACCAGGTAAGGATGGATTGCTTTCTGCAGCTGTGGCCCAGGTTTCTGTGAGTGCACAAATGTCACCATCTTCCAGAGTTAAAAATGCTTGCAATGAGTGCATTTTCCTGTTTAGACTCCTAGTGTTTAGCAGCATGACCTTTAATTTGCATTTTGTTGAGAGTTTCATGTTGGTAGTATTGACCTCATGACTTTCCCTAAAACAGCCACTATGGGGGAGGCTAGGGCCTTTGCCAGAAGCCTGAAGCCCAAGTGAGACAGATGCAGGCCATCTGTAGCAAAGCAATGTGGTCTCTCGATCATATCTTACCAGGCTGTCAGACACTGGATCCCCTGGGATGACACCAGAAAGTCAGCCATTTGTTAATGTCAGTCATTTTGTGTTTTTATTGAGACATCATTCTGGGTGACAATAGAATGCTGCTTAAGCCTTTGGACATACCTGCCTGGGACATATATTCAGCATGCTCAATCATGTCTGTCTTCCTATAGTCCAGGGAGGTATGTCTGAAGTCATTCACACCAACATGGACTGGGACAGATTCATAACAGTGCCTGTTGTGGAGAGACTTCAGTGCATGTATGATATGGTGGGTGATGGAACCTGACAAACAAGTAACCGTTACTGTTTCCTTATGCAGCCTGTCGAGAGGCACATCTGTGTGTCTCACAATGGAGTCTCCTATAAGTAATGTGTTGGGATTATGGTTGGGCCTTAGTGGTTGCCTGACAGTGGTGTGTGGACTATGCATGGTATGTGGTTTGGAGTTTTGTGGAGTTATCTTGTGTTTTTGGCTCTGAGATGCCCTTTGTTTGGGTTTGTATTTGTTGGGGTGCCCCACATATGCGGGTGTGTGTTGTGTAGTTGTGGGTGATGTTTACCGAGTGCATACACTGCAGGGAGCCTATGTTACTGCACACTTTGTTCTGGTGTGCACATTCTTCATTTGTCTGGCCAGTTGTTCCCCTTCCCCTTATATGTGTCTTTTTGTCCTTCTGTAGTGCAGTCACAGGCTTTGTCCACAGTTGCTACTATGTATTTGTATTTCTGATGTGAATGGTGTAGAAGTCATAACATCACACATAGGGTTATCAGCTTCACACCTCTGAGTCTACCTGTTCATGGGATCATAAGTGATTACTAGGCTACTGGCTCTGGGGCCCTGACAAGCCTAGCCCAGAGTATATCCCCAGAAAAAAAAAAAACACAATCAGCAGCTGTCAGCCCTGTCAATGAGGGACACAGGTGGCATCCCTGGGCAGATTTTTGGTTGGCCATCCACTCATCAAGGTTGCACTTGCAGAGGGTCAGCGACCTACTTTATTCGACGTTTATGGGGACTGTATTTCAGAGATGGGTCAGCCTTTGGGAGACACACCTGTCTCTCCAGGAGGGTTTTTTAATGTCACATATTAGATGTGAAACTTTTGATGTGGTACTAGACCTCGTGGTCTTATACATACAGATATGGAGCATCTCTATTAGAGCAGGGTCTGAGATTGCCTTGTAGGTAAGACACAGGTCGCCTTGAAGCAATCTCTATGATACAGAGTAGTGATACTGATTTGAGTTTGTCCACATAGAACAGGTGTTGGAGGCCATGTATTCTGTTTGTGAGGTATTTCTGTGGCCTTTCCAATTGGTGCAGGTGTTTGGAGAGGTACATACCAAATGGGGCATTGTACTCAATTATTGGCCCAATGAGGGAGGAGTACAGAGAGATAATAACCTCATTTTTTCCAGATGCAATCCCTTTACTTATGAGATGACCCAAGTAAAAGTCTTTGCTGACCACTGTTGCTATATGATGGTCAAACTTGAGATTGTGGTCAAGTTGTATACCTAGGTCTCTCAGCACAGGTTGTGTGCTTAGGGATTTGCCACTAATGTGGTAATCAGTAGAGACTGTGTTTTTGATGAATGGTATGCTAATGCATTTTTTTGCAATTAACTTAGGGCCATGACTTTAGCACCAGTCATTTGTTGCTGTGAGACCCTCTTGAACTATGTTAACATCATTTGGGGAGTCAATGACAGCACCCAAGTTATAGTCGTCCACAAACTTGGTCAGCCACAGGCCTTTTGTCTTTTCCTGGACCTCTGTGAAGTAGATAGCAAACAATAGGGGTCCCAGGACAGATCCCTGGGGGACACCACTAGTGACAGGTCTGCTATTGGACATAGTGGCACCTATTTTGACCTTGTGAATCCTATCAGTGAGGCAGTTGGGCACCCACATGATCGCATAGTGATTTATACCAAGTTCTGTTAGCTTTCCGATGATTCCCGAATGAGGTAGTGTGTCAAAGGGTTTGGCCAGGTCAAGGTAAGCTGTGTTTTCTGAGTTTCTCTCATCCAGTGCCTTGCTGACAGTCTCAAAGATGTCAACCAGGTTCAACAGGCAATATCTGCCATTGATGAATCAGAACTGGGTGGGGTCATGTGCTTGGAGATTGCCTATGACCTTGTTTATGATGTTAATAATAATACACTCCATGGCCTTACAGATCAGACTTGTCAAGCTAATGGGGTGATAGTTCCCAGGGTCAGTAGTGGTACCACCCTTTTGCAAGGGGATGACAATGGCAGTTCTCCACTCTGCTGAAATGAGGCCTGTACTTTGGATATGGTTGAGTAGGGTGCTCAATGGTGAGGCTGCTTCTTGCAGGAGATGTTGCAGACTATAGCCTGGGATACTATCAGGTCCCATGGTAGCTGTGTTGTTTGGCTTGGATAGGGACTTTAACACTTGATCTACAGAGATGTGAGGTGGAGGCCAAGTATCAGGGATGTGGAATGTGCCTATGGGCGGGGACAAGGGGGTGATGTTTGCACTAAACCTATCTGCTAGCTGGTTGGCTAAGTCAACAGGATCAGAGAAAGTGGCACCATCATGATGTAATTCAGAACAAACCTGGTATTAGCCATGGATGTTTTTGACATAATTGACAAAGGATTTGTGGTTAGCCTTTGTTTCAGAGGCTAGTTTCAATTCATAATTGGCTTTGGAGGATGTCAGTATAATCTAATTTGCTTGTTGAGGCTAAGGAGCAAGTTTTTCCAGTTGGGGATTTGTGCCTTTATACCCTTGGACAACAGTTGCTTCCTTTTGTTGTAAAGCCTGTTGATAGATAATGTTGGGTATGGCTGAGTCCTTGCAGTTGTGCAGGTACTTGTATACTGCACTGGCATATTGTTCAGCATATTTGTCTGCATCTTCTGAGAGGGGGCAGTGGTGTGTAGCTACTGATAGCCTCCCTTAGAAGGTTGTGGTCAGTTTTTGATATGTAGACGTTAGAAGAACACAACCTGTTAAGCAGGTTGTCCATCCTTGCACCTCTACATCTGCTGTGGTCCTCAGACAGTTTGTGTTGCATTGTTATTATAAGGCTACAAAATAGCTGTCAAACCATCACATACTGACATCTGGACAGGCCTATATATAACAGTCTGACACAGGCCCACACATGGGCACAGGGTATTAATATTGCTCTGCCAAACATAGACAGTTTGGAGAACAGTTTGGTATTAGCTAGATTTTTCTTTTGGGTATGATGTCTGCTTCTCCACTGTCTGCTACTGATGTTTTCACATCAACCTTTATTGCTTTTCAAGCAGTTTGGCAGGCAAATGCAATGTTATGACAAGCAGAACAGACATATGAGGCATACTTGTGGTCTTTCTGTGACATCCTGTCATTCCATGGGTATGGCTAGTGCCCAGTGACTTGTTGTCAGTACTGACACAGTAAGGAGGCAGTCATTTATAACCTGGCAGTACACTGACTTTCAAAGACCTGCTATTCTACTAGGCACTGTGTAGGTTACTTTGAGCTGTGTACTGTCCAGTTGTGTGGCTCCCTGTCCCTGAATTTTCCAGCTTTCCTGCAGTAATCGATATTGACATGTGGAAGTTGTGTACTACTCCTACCATAGGTGTAGCTGACATGCAATATGGTTTGCACGGACAGTCTGGAAACATGGACCCTGTCAAGCACAGTACTGTACAACCACTAAGCTGCAACAGCCAACAGTAAGTGCTGCCTACTTCCTGACAGTATCAACCATGCATATACACAGCTTGCTTGATCCCTGCCTATTGTTGATATGCTACCAGTTAGCAAGTTGAGTGGGACAGACCTTTGAATGTGTGCTCTGCTGCTATTACCCTACAAACATAAATGTTCCTGCATTGCTATAGGAAGACAGGTGTGCTGGGGGAGGGGGCATACCTCTCAACTGTACACATTTCCACAGACTGTCCAGATGTTTATTTTACATTTAGGTTCCATTTAGCATAGTATTGTGCTTGTCTTGGAGAATACTGGCATATCACTAGAGACTGAAGGTTAGACAGTTATGACAGACATTTGAGTTTCAGACTTCTTACCCTTCTGACACTTAAGGCAACTGCAAGACCTGCTGTGATCTCAGTGAGTTAGTTTGTAAGTGGACTGTTTCATCATTGTCCCTATTTGTGGGCCTTTGCACACATTTCTTTCTGACTTTGTACAGATGACTTGCTGTGAGATGTTGAGAGGTGTGTATGTGACTCCAACATTGACATCCATGCATGTGACCTATGACCCCGCAGTTTGTTAGGCCCCACATATACTGCAGTGAGTTTTGTCACCTAGGGGACTACTGCATATTCTAGGTAAGCCAGCATTTGACAGACATTTCCTGTTGTCCCACATAGTTGTCCATTGTCTGCTGCTATTCCTGTAGGCCACCCCATTCCCTTGCATACATGCAACGATACCATAGCTATGCTAACACATTGTTATACAGCATTAATTTGTTGGTAAGAATAATGGCTTACCTTCTGCCTTTGTCATTTGTGAGGACAATGCTTGAGGGATGACTCTGTCAGATGCATGCAGTGCACAGCCTATACATGGTAAGGTACAGGTAGTGTGATGTGTGTGGCATCCTTTTTACTGTGTGTGTGAGTCAGACAGAGTTGTCAGTCCTTGGGTCCCTAGGGTGTCAGTGTATGCATTGCCTCTTTGCCAAGGCCAGGGTTTACTGGGAATGCCTCCATCTGCCTACAGGGAGAGGTTCAGGGGGATCCTCCTCCAAGTTCCCCTGTGCCTTTGGGGACCTTGGCAATAGTGGGGGGCTGTGTCCCCCTTCTGTGTGATGTTCTTACCACAGCTGTTTCTTCAGGATCATATTGTGTAGCATGGCAGATACTATGAACATGTGTGCACATGTGGCTGGAGAGTACTGCAGGGCTCCACTGGATATGTCAAGGCAGCTGGACTGTGACTTGAGCAATCAAAAACACATGCTCTACATGCTTCTAGTTTGTGCGTGTCCCTCATTGTGGTGTTCTTCAGTGTGTGTGTGTGTGTGTGTGTGTGTGTGTGTGTGTGTGTGTGTGTGTGTGTGTGTGTGTGTGTGTGGCATTTCTGATGGGTTTCATAATCCATGGTTCTAGTGCATAGCCAGCATCCCCCACAAAATGGCCATATGAGATGTACCCCCCTAGCAAATGCCTGGTACAGCTGTGAGGCATGCCAGATGTGGGAAATGTGATAACTGCCAGGGGGCCGGAACGCACATTGATGATAATGCCCTGGGCACTGCACACAACCTGACAGTTGATAGAGTGATACCCTTGTGGTTGATGTAGACTCTACCCTCTTCTCTGGGTGGTGCTTTGATGTGGAAGCGAGTGCAGTCTATGGCACCCAGTACCTTGGGGTAGTTTGCTACACAGTCGAAAAGATGCATATTGCTGGTCCTCTTCTCAGGGGTGCCAGGGAAATAAATGTGCTCACTGGCATGTCTTACATCCAGGAACAGGTGGAGTACCCTTGATGTGGATGCCTGTGAGACCCCCATGATGTCCCCAGTAGGTCTCTGGAAAGTACCTGTAGGTAGTATTATCAAAGCTATACATATCTTTATTTCAACTGGGATGGGTTCCCATCTGTTGGCTCTGGGTCTGAGGTGAGGGTAACAAGGACTATATGCTTTGCAAGCATGGTGTGCTCGGCCAAACCATTGACAACCAAACACCAACGGTCAGCAATATGCAATACAAAGATACTGAAGTCTTAGATGAAAATCAAATATTGTATTTATTCAATATTCATATTGTGAATGTCTCCAAACTGGTTTCGACTATCCAGCCTTCGTCAGTGGGTAAAGTTTCCCCTCTATTGAGAGTAGTGATTATTTATACACATCCCCAACCAATGGAAAACATGGTACAGCCCAACATAATGGTTAAAGTACATTGTTATGTTTCAAACATAAAAATTAGGCTCAATCATATTACTAAATATACTGACAATGATAAAACAGAATTTCCATATAATAGTGAAAATGGAGACTGGAAATTCTATTTTATCATTGTCAGTATATTTAGTAATATGGTTGAGCCTAATTTTTATGTTTGAAACATAACAATGTACTTTAACCATTATGTTGGGCTGTACCATGTTTTCCATTGGTTGAAGGCTGGATAGCTGAAACTGGTTTGGAAGTAAATCTTTAAACTGTGGGAGAAATTTACTGACCTGTTGTGCTTCTGGGGTCCAGTTATTCCCTTTCTGATTACCTCCATGACTCTGGCGAAGAGTCAGAATTTCTCTCTCATGCTTCCTCTGCCTCTCCTTTTCCTTGGCTTCTATCTCCAACCCCCTGACCTCCAACTCAAGTCTCGTTAGCTCCAGATGGATTTCTAAGTCTTCTGCAGTAAGGCTGGGCTGTCCATTCTCTGAGGGTATTATATCTCCACTGCCAGTCTGATTGTCCTCCTGGTTGCTGTTTTCTGATGCAGCTGTAACCAAGGCTGCAATCAGGTCTGCCTTAGTCAGGTTTCCATGCACCAGTCCCCTAGCCTGGCACATCTCCGCCAGCTGGCTCCTTGTCAGCTTTCCATACTCCTCTGCTGACATGCTGCCTGCTCACCCTGACTTACTAAGCTAAGAAAAGAAATAAAACAATTGTGATCTGAACTCTGAGTATTCACTGCATGGCTGATTTAGAGTACAAAGCACCTTCAAAACTCACTGTACACAAGCTACAGGAATTCACTCTATCCAAACCACTACAAGCCAATTAGCATTTGCCACCAATTAATATATGGTGTGAATATCCCACCACTGCCAAACAATTAATATGTGACCCCCATGCCCTGGCCCAGCAATCAAGGAGCCTCAATCCTCATCACTAATACCAAAGAGGATGTCTCATATATGAAGGAAAGGATAACAAATACACACAGTAAAGTGCAATTTCCCTTAAGAGCACACAGAGCTGACATTCAGTCCTGGGCTGGTCGCTCCCTTGTTCTCCAGGTCCCCAATAAGACTCCCCACTGGCACAGCTATAGAGTCCAGATCTCAGCCTAGCTGGCAAGCTAAAACCTCCAGCACCCTCTCTGCCCAATCAGTGCTTCATGTCCCTGCCAAAGTAGCTGATACATATACACACACACTTTGAGAGAAGAGCTTATACAACCACACAGACACTCCTGGGAAAGGCTGGCACAGGTTCACCAGCTGTGCCCCTATTACCCAGACTATATGGTAGTACCACCTGCCACCACCCAGCTAATATTTATCAGCTACTCAAAGGCCCTTAAAAGGGTGTCCAATTATTACTGTGCAATATTATTATCCAATTGGTAGTATAACTAAACAGTCAAGGCTTAATAGAGTGACTTGGTACAGTAATCACTATAAATATGCAATATACTCTAGAGCTTAAATTATCTCTACACAAAACAGCCACAGTTAAAAGGTTTTAAAATATTTAATAATAAATAATAAAAACACAAGACTATACTTCTTACTACACAGTACTAGTCAATAATTCAGAGATCACAGAGAAATACTTAAAATAATTCAGTAGTGCAGTTCTGACATCACAGAAAAACACTTAGTCTAATCTTTCTAGTTTCTAGCTATTTCTAAAAGAAAACACAAGTCTAAGATAAACTTACATAAGAAAACAGGCAGTGTGCTGATGAGTTGGATGGTCAAGACAAAACATGCTTAATCCTCTCTGGTTCTTTCTGTTTAAATTGAAATTGCAGTTCTGATTCACACTACATCATTCTTCACACTTTCCTGGGGTTCCTAGACTACACATTACATCATTCTTCACACTTCCCTGGGTTCCCAGGCTAACAGAAACTGTATTTATATTCTTAACATCTCCTTTTGGTATCTTGCAGCTGGTCAGGAAGCAGAGCAATAAAAATACATTTGCATGTTTAATCTAGCAATTTAACTATTGGTTTAAACAATAGCAAGAATTCCTTCATCTAGACTCTTCGGCACCACTGTGTACATCAAAGGGTCACCACATGCTTTACTTTGGTCAGTAGAGTGCACTGTTGTTGCATTTTTTCCAGTTCCACATGTAACACTATTTCTTTACATTTAAGACACCAAGCCTGTAGTTTACATTCATATTTACAAATGACAGAATTATCTGCAAAATTCTATCTGGCTAGGATGGCAGCCTTCATCTATCTTCACCCACTCTTCATACTGAGTATATGGGAAAATCAGATTGAAGGCTGTTTGCATACTTTATACTGGTGTGCTGCAGATGCTGCTTGTGTGATTGGCTGACTATGATACATTCCACCTGCCAGTTACATTATTGAGGGGGTTTTAATTGGCCACTGTGAGTGGCAGATGTCTTATTAGTCATTTATAGTTGACTGCCTTTTGTCTGCTATTTCCTTTTATTTTATTTTCCCCCATTTCATCCAGTTTTAAGCCTTTAAAACATTGCTAAGTAGGAAGGGCCCACCACTGGACATGGACATGCTCAGCTAACCATAGCTAAGCAGCCTCAGACACAGCCCCTTTGTTAGCTGTCCTTAGCTGGTTTCAGAAATGCTGAGCAGTGTTTAGTGGTGCACAGACATGCTTAGCTGGGCTGAATGCTGCTTAGAATTAAACTTCTTAGCAATGATCAAACCGGCTAAGCAGAGCTAAGTACTGCTAAGCATAGCACAGTTTTCATTTTAAAGTATTAATGAATTGGACATTAATACCTCATTACACATATGCTTAAGTGTATATATTTTACTTTATATGATGTCCCCCATGTGCTTTGATTACATTACCTTGGGGTGTAACTGTACTGTATGGGACATTTGCGTTTACATTGGGGATTTCACTTCATATATCCATTGCCACTGGAATTTTGGACCAACTATGCTACCCTGGTTAACAAATATCAATTACTACATAATTAAAAAAAAAATAACAATGCTTTCCCGCGTAAAAGCTGAATTGTTTCTTTTGGTATTCAAACCATGCACCTACTGCACACAAAGCCACAACTCTAACCACTGAGCTATCTCACCGGTGACGATTTCAGCTATACATTTCTATAGGGCTCTTCATGCCATTTTAAGCACTGCTGAGCAAAGTGCCACAGCACACAAACATGGTCAGCTATGCTTAAACTTCAAATACAGTGAAAAAAACATACAACCATTTTAAATTTAAATATATCACTATATCAGATATTATCATGTCAGTTGCAGGCCACATATTCTCCATGAAAATCCATGTTAATGCAAAACCTGTCATTCTATCAATTTTCTAAGTATGCAAGGGCAATATTTAAAAACTGCACCTATTTCAGGGCTGTTGCCCCACTTTCTGTACTGCCTTTGTCCAAACTTCTTGCTCTAAGAGCTTCAGAGTTGTGTGTCCGAGGACAATTTTTATTGTAAAATGCCTTACTGCACTTTCATAATGTAGGGGGTGTGTTACAGCTCCTGTCACACACCCCCTGCATTGCATTCCATTCACAGATCCTGTTTTCAGTGTCCACAGACACTGAAGGGTTTTTAAGCTCCAGTGTGCTTACAGAAAGCATGACACACACCCTTTTCATGTCAGCTGCTTCTTCTGTCTACACCACTGTGTTATAGCCCCTACATGGTTAGGTACCTACAGACATGGTCTCCATTTTGCTATTCAATAAACTTAGCTCATTTATATACCCCTACTTGCTCATACCTTAGTTACAACACTACACCAGAGCCTATGTCCTTAGCAACAACCTGTCATTGTTATGAGTCTTCATGCTAGCCAGTATAATGGCAAAATTAAAACTGTCATATTTAAGTTCATAGGTTGGTACTAGGCTATCAGCCCTAGGGCCTATACAAGCCTAGCCATAACAATTCCCTAGCTATTTCTTCCCACTGTATTTACTTCCCTGGACCCCTGTCTAGCAGGGTGACTGACATGATCCGTGGAGTGAATTTCCTATCTCCCATCCAGTCATCAAAGTTCCTTTTGAAGAGGGACAAAGAGGCGCTCTGCTTGACCTGTATGGGCAGTCTATTCTAGAGTCTGGGGAGTCTCTGGGTCAGGAACCTATCCCTCCAGCATGTTTTGTTCATTGTGATGACAAGGTTTAGATCCCTGGAGAATGTGTCTCTGAGAGATTGTTTTTTTTTTTTAAGTGTAGCATGTCCAACAGCTCTGGGTTTGACATGGCCTTGTGTATTAAGCAAAGATCGTCTCTGAGTAGATGATATGTGACAGAGTATAGGTGGAGTTTTTTTAGACAGTCAGCATAGGGCATCTGCTTTAGGCCTGTGATTCTTTTAGTGAGGTATTTCTGTGGCCTTTCCAGTTGTTACAGATGTCTTGAGAGGTACATACTAAATGGGGCATTGTATTCTATAATGGGTCTAATGAGGAATGAGTACAGTGGGACAATGACCTCCTTTTTTCTGGATGAAAAGCTCTTAGTGATGAGGTGTGCCACATAGAAGGATTTCCTGACTGTTGTGGTGATGTGGTTATCGAAGGTGAGACCACTGTCCACCTGTGTCCCTAAGTCTCTTATCACACTTCCAGTGTTTAGTGTACTGCCACCTATGTGGTAATTCATGGGTACATGTTTTTTCCCAAAGGGGATAACTATACATTTCTTGGCATTGAGCTTGAACCCATGGGTTTGGCACCAAGCATCTGTTTCTGTAAGGCCCTTTTGTAGAATATCCACATAATTTTGGGATTCAATAATGGTTCCCAGTTTGCAGTCATCTGTGAACTTTGTTAGCCAGAGTCCCTTAGTGTTGGCCTGTACTTCAGAGAAGTAAATGCCAGTAGATTTATTACATTTTTCATTTTTTTTTAATTTTTTCCATGATCCCTGTTTGTGCACCACTGTGCTCTGCTTAAATGGCCCATATCTGGCAAAAAAAAAAACTTTTATGCTTTTGATAATTTAATGTACATAACACATGCTTTATTTGGTGTTGTCATGGCCCTGTTTTTAATTTTGCAGTCCTGTACACAGTTAGTAACCGCATACATTTCTAATGCAGACACATCTCTTACACGGATAACTGCCTGCTTGGTGGATCGCAAATTCACCTCATTTGCATGGTTTTAACCAGAAGATGAGGTGATTTGCATTATTCCATCGTCTCCATGCCGGAATAGTGCTGGGAGGCTCATGCATGCCCCCAGCCTTGTTTGCTGGATTGCACAGGCTCCGAACTCCATGTTTGAGCCATGCCACTATGCTTACACAGAGATTAGCTCCTTGTAAGCTTTATTGAATTACCCCCATAATAAGGCATTTGATACAACTAGACATGATATCTTATGGGTAATAATGAAAGACTATAATATAAGTGAGAAAGTTAGGAAATTATGTATGTCATAGTATAGTAATAATAAAGTAAAAATACTTGTAAATGGCTGATTAAGCCAAGAGGTTCATATAAAAACTGGAGTAACACAGGGATGGTGGACACATTTTTCTATAATTTTTGATATAGGTGAGAGTAGGGCAATTGGCCGGAAGTTGGAGATATTAGTATTTTTGCCTCCTTTATGAAGTGGTAGAATGTAGGCAGAGCGCCAAAGAATAGGAACGTATAACTCTTTTAAAGATCTGTTAATTAAGATGCTGATAGGGAAAGCAATACCTTCAGCAGCACATTTAAGGAAGGAGGAGGGGATGTTGTCAGGGGCATTAGAGCATGGCTTTAGTTTGGATGAGTCTTTTTATAAATGTGGTTGAAACAGGTTTCAGCTGGAAATTGAGAGGACAGTTAGAAGGGTTGTTAGGTGTAAAGGAAAGAGAGTTGGATGTATTATTGTTTGGAAAGGATTTAGTTAGATTAGCTAAAGATTCAGTAAAGAATTTGTTGAAGTGAGAGCTTAGTTCTGTGTCAGTTATACTAGGGTCAGGGCAGGGGTTATTCCTGGATCCTGGATGGAGAAGGGAATTAACTGATTACCAGAATTGTTTTGGGTTCTTATTATTGTTGGACTGAAGTTTATTGTAGTAGTTTTTTTTGTCCAGGGTGATTAGTTTTTTTGCTTGGTTGCGGAGTTGGGTGTATTGGAGCAGGGATGAAGGCATTTTATTTTTCTGGTAGAGCTTCCAGGATTTGCCCCTTTGATGCATGATTTGTTTTGTTTCTTTGGCTAGCCAAGGGGCAGAATTAGCTTTGACTCGTTTGTTTCTTGGTGGGGCTAGGGAGTTAAGAGTATTTAGGAAGATAGAGTTAAATTGTTCTACAGCATTGACTAAGGAAAGAGTATTTAGGATCTGCCAGTTAGCATGTTTAAAAATGTTTGAGAAAATTGTGGGGTTGAAGTTGCTGAGATTACGAGTGTGGATGTAATGGTGTTGATATTGGGTGGAGTTAGCTGAGCGGTGTATGAAAGTGGGGAGATGGTCACTAAAGGTGTCAGGGATAGTGCCAGAAAGAATTATTTTGTTTGGACGAGAGACTAGGATACAGTCAATGATGGATCCTGGGGGATTGTTTTTGTTAGGACAGGTGGTTGAGTGGATTACTTGGGTGAAGTTGTAGAGGTTAATGAATTGGGAGGAGGAAGGTGAGTTGATTTTATTCCAATCAATGTTAACGTCACCTAGAATGTAGGTTTCGAATTTGATTTCTGTTGAGGCCCAGTAAAGAATATTTTCGAGGGTAGGGATGTTGTCACCTGGGGATATGTATAGGGAGATAATGTTATGTTTATTTAGTCGTAGGAGACTAGCTGTTAGTTCAGCATTTTTGAATTGTGGAGTTGGGATTTGTAAAGGGATTAAGGAGAGGAGGTTAGAGAAGATTAGTGCAGAGCCTCCACCTTCCTTAACCCAGAACCACCTCCTAACACCCACCCAACATGGTTTCCGCCCTGGCCACAGCACCATTACTGCCTTATTATCCTTCTTAGAAACAGTCAGTCAAGCCAGGGATTCTGGATTACTAGTTTCCACTGTACTGCTAGATCTTTCTAAAGCCTTTGACACCATCTCTCACAAACACCTTCTCTTTCATCTAGCCAACCTTCATCTCTCCCCTGATACTCTATCCTGGTTCTCCGGCTACCTATCAGAGAGATCTCAAGCTGTCAGATGGAAAAACTCTACCTCCTCCTTCTTACCTACATCCACTGGCGTTCCCCAGGGGTCCATTATTGGACCCATGCTTTTCAACATCTTCATAAATAACCTTCACACTGCCATCCCAGACACAACAGTTATCTAATACGATGATGACTCTACCTTAGTCTGTGCCGCCTCTAACCTTCCTGAACTACTGACAAAAACCCAAATAGCTTTTTCCACTACTGAGAACTGGATGCACCAAAAATCATCTCTCTCTCAACTCTAATAAATCTAAAATTCTTCTTTTCCCTCCCTCCAGGGCTATCACTTTTGACAAAAATGCTTTCAAAATCCTAAGCCAAGCCAACTCTACTATAGAGGTGGTCCCGTCTGCAAAACTCCTTGGCATAACCATAGACGAACACCTTAAATTTGATATCCACATACAACAAAACATAAAGAAAACCCACCAAAAGCTAGGTATGCTCTATAGGAACAACCACTTTCTCTCCAGCTCCTCTAGGCATACCTTAGCAACTGCCTATCTTCTACCATCTTTACTATATGGAGCTCCACTCCTAACTAACCTGTCTTCTTCTAACTCCTCTAAACTCGAAATTTGCTATAATAAGATCTCTAAATTTGCAACCAAATCTAAAACCTCTACTCACCATTGCCTTTCCCTACAAACTCTGAACTGGCTAGAACTCTCTAACCACCTAGACTATCTCCAACTAACCACTGCTCACAAATTAATATTCTACCCTGATAAATGCCCAGCCTTAACAAACATCCTTCCTCCGTACATCCCAAATAGATCTCTAAGATCTGAACACCAAAATTTAATCTCTATCCACAAACCCAAACACCCTGCTGGCCAACTCCTTCTCTCCTTCTCTCTAGGCGGGGAAATGGAACTCTCTCCCTCCTTCACTTAGAACAACACCTAACTCAGAATCCTTCAAAACCCAACTTTTATCTTACCTGTCTTCTAAACATAAATGTTCCTGCTTTCATCCCACTTAAATTTAAATAACTACCCACTGAACCCTCTATTCTCTTCACTTCACACTACCCTAGAACTAATATTTTTCTATTGCTCCTAAAACAAACTTAGACTACTTCTCAGTTTAAGTAATTCTCTCTCTCTACTCCTTGTATGTAAATATTATAAATATCAAGTAACCTCAGATCTCGATATTACAGACAGTTGAAACTTGCTGCTCTGAAGGGAAACTACTGAAAATCTGTTTTATCTACTTTCCTTAATGATGTTTATGAGGTATACTGTATGCATTTGCTTTTTTACTAACTGTATGAATGCATTTATACATGTATTTTTTACCTTCGACATTACATAACTTAGATTGTATTTGCATTGCTTATGGAGCTTTTCTCCCCAGGCCTCCACTGAAAATGGGCACGTTCTGGCCCAGTGGACTTCCCCGGTAATCAAACTGGAAATAAATAAATAAATAAATAAATGTCCAATGAGTTGTATACTCTTTGCATTAGTTATGAATGTGATAGTATGTAAAATAAATTGCAAAATGAAGGAGGTGGTGTATATAACACCTGAAGAGTTATGAATTCCAGTTGTTAAGATATGCATTATAATAATTGCAAAAAAAACAAAATTTGGATAAAAGAAGTAATAATTTGCACAAATGAGTATCTAGAGGTGATAGGGATCACTTTAAATAAAGATAAAAGTAAGGGTTTAGGTGATGTAGTAAAATGGGGAATATATTTTACAATGAAATAAATGCCTGTGTTAGATGTAAATTTTGGGAATAAATATGTAAGTAATTCAATGGGAAAAAGCAATAGAATAAATAAAACAAACCTACCTTTTCTGAAGAACATATAAATTATTCAGAAAAACAGCTTATTTGATAAATTCAGTACTAATGGAGAAATAACACACCTAGCAAGTGTATTTATGTTGCCAACAGTATTTGAAAAGGAATTACAGCAGATATTTTTTTCTTTTCATTTATATGGGGTTCTAGATTAAACCCAGCAAAAAGAGGAGTTTTGTATGTCAATAAAGTGGAATGAAGTTTAGGGTTAATTAGCCCAGTAGTATATGCAGATTCATTAAATTTGTACAAATTGTTAAAGTGGATAAATGAAAAAGATATTAGCGGCAAAATTGTATAGACATAATTATGATAAATGTTTAGTTTTAGTAAAAGAGTAAAAGAAAACATTGGGAATCAATACAAAAATAAAATGTTGCCAAGAAAAATATTTCTGTGGAAAATAACAATTGATGATGTAAAAAAAATAGAAAAGTATGTTATAAGAATGTAATGATAAAACATTACTATGTAAAACTATGGGAGAATCTAACAGATGAAAAATTTAAAGATATAAAAATAAGAAGCAAATGGTGTAATCAAAAAGTAGAATGTCAATATTTTTTGTGGAGGCTGGTAATAGATAAATTGCCAGTAAAAGGAAATACACCATATAACAAGAAAAGTAATAAGAATATGTTTACATTGTCAAGTAGAAGCTATAGAATGTGTTTTATAATAGGTTCATAAGTTCATGGGTAGGTACTAGGCTATTGGCCCTAGGGCCTATATAAGCCTAGCAAAAAAGGTGCTCTGGCTTTTGCCACCTAAGAAAATTATTTTCCTGTGCCCCTGTCGAGCAGAGCCACAGAAGTGATCCCCAGGGTGAATTTCCTATTTCCCATCCAATCATCAAGATTTTTCTTGAAGAGTGATAATGAGGAGCTTTGTTTGATATAGACAGATAGTTTGTTCCAGAGTATGAGAAGTCTCTGGGACAGGAATCTATCCCTCCAGCATGGTCTGTTTATTGTGGTGACAAGGTTTAGGTCCCTTGAGCATGTAACTCAGACGGATTTGGATTTCTTTAAGTGGAGCATGTCCAACAGCTCTGGGTTTGACATAGCTTTGTATGTTAGGCAAAGATTGCCTCTGAGTAGGCGATATGCGACGGAGTAAAGCTGGAGTTTTTTGAGATGGTCTGCGCAGGGCATCTGTTTGAGGCTGGTAATCCTCTTTGTGAGGTATTTATGCAGCCTTTTCAGTTGTTGTAGATGTCTTGTGAGGTACATACCAAAAGGGTCACTGTATTCTATAATGGGTCTAATGAGTGACGAGTAGAGGGAACAATGACCTCTTGTTTCTTGGATGAGAAACCCTTTGTGATGAGATGTGCCACGTAAAAGGATTTCCTGACCACTGTTGTGATGTGATTATCAAAGGAGAGGCTACTGTCCACCTGTGTCCCAAAGTCTCTTATCACACTTTCAGTATTAAGTAGACTACCGCCTATGTGGTAGTTCATGTGTACAGAGTTTTTACCAAAAGGGATGACAATGCACTTTTTGGCATTGAGCTTGAGGCCATGGCTTTGACACCAGGCATCTGTCACAGGGAGGCCTTTTTGTAGGATGTCCACACCATTAGGAATTTTAATTATGGCTCATAGTTTGCAGTCATCTGCAAACTTCATTAGCCAAAGACCTTCTGTATTAGGTTGTAGAGAAGTAGATGCCAAACAGGAGAGGACCCAGGACTGAACCATGTGGTACTCCACTTGTCATTGGTCTGAAGTAAGATTTGGAGTCTGCTACTTTCACAGTGTGAGTTCTGTCAGTGAGACAGTTGCAACCCATCTTGTTACATAGGGATTTATACCTAGTTTAGTGAGTTTATCTATAATGCCAGACTGGGGGATGGTGTCAAAAGCCTTGGCAAGATCTAGATAGGCTGTGTGAACCACCTTACCCTCATCTACGGCTTTGGTGACTGCTTCAAAGAAGTCTATCAGGTTTAGGAGACATGATCTGCCTTTTACAAACCTGAACTGGATGGGGTCCAGAGTTTGCAGATTACCAATGTCATTGTTTATAAGTTCCATGACGATACTTTCCATAGCCTTGCAGGCCAGGCTCAGCAGGCTAATGGGGCGGTAGTTGCTGGGGTCCATGGTGGCTCTCCCTTTGTGGAGTGGGATGACCATTGCTGTGTGCCATTCAGTGGGCACAAAGCCTGAGGTAAGGCTCTGATTGAACAGGGTACTTAGGTGGGGTGCCAGTTCGTTCTGTAGTTCATGTAGAATGCAGCCTGAGATGTTGTCAGGTCCCATGGTCCCATGGTTCTTGGATTTGGAGAGTGTATTTTTACCTGTGCAGCCATGATTACAGGAACTTTGCATTCTTCCTATATAAAGATGGGCCATTTAGGGGGTGAGAGGGGGGTAAAGTTAGCACTGAACCTATCTGCCAGGATGTTGGCAATATCAGTTGGTTCTGTATATTTAGTGCCATTGTGCTGTAACTCAGAGCAGATCTGAGTGTTGCCATTGAGATTCTTAGCATAGCTATAGAATGCTTTGTGGTAGTCTTTAGAATCAGTGGCAATTTTCTTTTCATAACTAGCTTTGGAGGATTTTATGAGGGATCTCAGCTTCTTACTGAGGCTGACCAGGGAGTTCCTCCAATCATGGGATATTACTCTTTTTTGCAACAGTGTCTTTTTTCTGTTGTAGAGTTTTTTTTTTTATGGCAGTGGACCACCAGATTGGCTTCCTTGTTTTGGAGGATAGCATATCGGTTCTGTTAGGGATTGCATGATCCATGTACTCATGTAAGTGCTTATAAAGTGCATTTGTGTAGGATTCAGCAGTCGTACCTCTATTGTCTGTCTGCATGGGTGTCGTGAAGTTTGCCACTTCTGTCTTAAGAAGCGTGAAGTTGGCTTTGGAGAAATTTTTTATGGTGGTTTCCCTAATGGGGGCTGGGGCAGGATGTGGATGTCTAGGGTGATTAGCTTGTGGTCAAACCTGACCAACAAGGAATTGACCTCTGGTGTGGAACACTGGTTGCCCATGTTGGTAATGACCAGGTCTAGGATATTTCTGCCCCTGTTGGGGATGTGGATAAGTTGTAAAATGATGCAAGTTATACGGAAAACTATGTAAAAAAGATTTTTTCAAAGCAATAACAGAAGTTGATAAAATAAACCTGGATATGATTAAATACGGATATTATAAAAAAGGAAGTAAAACATTTGTTAAAATAATTATTTTATGACATATGTGTTATATGGAATGAAAGAATAAATGACATGTTTAATGGTAAATGGATTTTGGCAACAAAATTAAATAAAATCAGATGGTGGTTATGGAAAAAGGAGTGGATCTCTAATAGGGTGAAAATGTTGCATGCTTGTAAAGAAAATTATGAATTTGTGTAAATATATTTGTATGTTTATATATTTGTACATTTGTAAATATTTGTAAATATGTCACTATGTTATAAATAAGAGTTGCATTTGTAAATAAATTAATTCTACTCTCTGGAGGAGCAGCTAACTGGTGCTGGAGGGCTGCTACTGCAGCTCCAGGAGTTCCAAGTTGAAGGAGATTGCAGCAGAGATAGAGAAATTTTGATGCAACAAAGAAAAAGTTAAACAGATGCAGTAAGGCAAGAAAGAATGAAAAAAGGAATTGAGAAGGGACAAACATTATCAGTTTCTTAACAGCCACAGAGAAGATGTCCAGTGGTAAGAATAAAAAGTAAAAACTATGCCAGTGTGAACAGGTATGACATTATGGATAGTGTGATTTTACTACTATGTTTAGCATTAAATACATAAGAGAAACAATTTAATTGGGAGCTGATTTTTTTATGAGGTAACATTTGAAAGCTTTAACTTGATGGAAAAATTATGACTGAGAGAAAAATGAAATACAATACTACATGGAAGGACCATATGTTATAGCTTGGAACAACTGAAAAAGACAATACATCTGCAACTTAGGACTTCAGATATGGATAAGCATTAGTTAAACCTGTTTTTTTTTCACTGTATAGTGAAGTGCATGAATTTAAAAAATATGGTGTGAAAGAAATATATTGACTGGGGTTGGAAGTGTGGATAACAATGGATATTAAGAATGAGAACATTCAACATATTTCAAATGCAATCATTGTGAATGGTAAGAGAGGATTTGTTAGGCACTGGAGCCAACCCAAAGCTTGTTATTTCTGTCAGGATAAAAATGAATTAGTACTAGAGTGTGCCTTACTTTGCAACTGTATTTACTGCAGGATCCAGATACACCAAATGACATGAAGGCGGTATGGGAAAAGGGATAGTGAAGAACAGTTAAACAACGGAGAGCTGGTTATAGAAGAAATAACATTTCAACGCAAAGTTATTAATACACAGGAACTGAACAGATTTATAGTTTTAGAAATTCAAGAGAAAGAGGAGGAAAAACTAAGAAAGGAGAAGAACAAGAGCAAAATAATGAAAAAAAATCAGCTGGTGGGAGACGGGAGAAAGAAAAGAAAAATTATACCTCTAAGTAAAATACTTACAAAAAAAGGAAAATGATGCTATAGGAATTTTAGAATTAATTGTGAATAACATAAGAGATAATATAAGATGTTTGGTGGTGGTGGAATGATGTAAACAAATAGAAATGCATGCTTTGTTTTCACTTGCTAGATACCAAATGTAACAAACAAGAAAAAGAAAAAGTATAAATATGGGTGGGGGTGGCAAATTGTTTGGTCAGTAGAAAAGCAGACATGTTTTAGAAGTGGAAAGAAGAATAAATTATGCAATATAAAGAATGTGTACATATACTATGAGAAAGAGAAAGAACAAGGAAGTGCCAGTATAAAGGGGATGAAGAACCCTATATGAAACAATAGAGAAAAAGTTAAAAAAAATGCTGTTATTTAGGCATTTTTTACCTGAAAGGTAGGCAATAGACCCTCTATTTAAGGAAAGAAGTAAAAATGAGAGAAGAAAGGGTAGATGTTATCTTAGATGGCAAGGAAACATACAATGGAAACAAGAAGATGTTTTACAGATTGTAGAGAATTTTGTGAAGAAAATGTATGAAAAAGAGGAAATGGATGGGCAAGAAAAATGGAAAGTGAAAAATTATCTAAAAAAGTAAATATTTTTTTTAAAAGATGATATAACAATAAATTGAATAGAAAATATGATAAAAAAGTTAGAATGAATCTGCACTAGGATTGAATGGTATACATTCTGAGTATTATAAGGAATTAAAGATGAAATTGCATCCTCCCTAAATATTAAATGAATAGATAAAGGAAGGTATATGGCAAAAAGACATGTGGTAAAGTCATAACATTTATATGGAAAATAAACATGAAAGAAAAAATATAAAAAAATGGAGGCCCATAACATTATGGAATACAGACAATAAAATATTTAAGGAAACTACTACAAAATGGATGGAGAAAGTATTGGATGAGAAGGGAGGATAAGGGATTTATGATATAAAAGGAAGACAGACAAAAGAAATGTTAATTATACTGTAAGTAGTAGTAGAGATGATACTGAAATGAAATAAAGATGTATGACTGATAGCATGTGATATAGCTAAAGCCTTTAATAAAGTGAGCTAAGAAGCAATGTGGTAGGTTTTAGAGGCATACAGCATAAGAAAGATACATAAATGAAAAAAAAATGTTATGAGAATTTATGGGTACAAGTTCTGATAAATGCATGGGTGAAAAAAAAAGTAACTATTAAGAGTAAAACAGGAACCTCAATGAGTATGGGTTTATTTGTATTTTTCATGAATGCAATAGTACAGATATGTATTTATGTATTACATGAAGGTGGCATGCTGTGAGATGGGAGGAAATGTTATATTACCAAATGGCATATGCAGATAGTTTAGTTCTAATAACAAAAAAGAAGGAATGGATAAGTGAGGCTGTAATAAAGATTGAAAAGCTGTTAAAAAACTGGTCTGCAGTTAAACAAAATGAAGTGTAAGGGATTCACTGATATAAAAAATAAATGGAATATATTTCACAAGAAAGGAAATAAAGATTTTGGTAACATTTGGTGAATATGAAAGTGCAATAAGTAAAAGGAGAGATATAGTGAAACAATTAAAAAATGTTAGTTTGACAAAGTTTTTATCATTTCAGAAAAAGATATATGTTGAATTCTTATTGTTAGAAAAATACCATATTTAGGGGAATATATATGTTTCCCACTGAAATGAAAAAAATAGTTATTAGAATTTTTTAGCAGCATTTGGAGCTCAATGCTAAAACTGGAGAGAAGAGGTATAATTTACAATGAAAATGAGAAGGTGATTTGGATTTAAAAAATCAATTGGTATATTTAACATCTATGCAATTATTTAGGGTAATGAGAAAGGTAAATGAAACACAAAAAAGGTAGGTAAGATGGTGTAACCAAATTATAAACATTTATGGGAAGAAAAAACAGGGAAAAGGAAAGAAAGTGACAGTGCAAGGAAAAAAATATGACACTAAAATAATATTAAAGAAGTTTAAAAAGTGAAGTAAATGGGAAAAGGAAATGGAATAATATGATTTTTGAAAAAAAAAAACATGGTGTAACAATGAAGGGAATTAACAGGAAAATAGGGTTGATTTTTTTAAATAAAACAGAGGATTTTTTTGTGTACAGTTTTAATAGACAAACTGCCGGTAAAAGGGCAATGAAATTTAAGTTGATGAAGGAAAGAAAATGCATTGACCATAATGAAGAAGAAACAATAAAACATTATTTTGATTGCAAAAAGAATAAAGAACTTTGGGAAAGTTTAAAAAATCAGCATAGATAAGAAAAATTTAAATGTATAATCATTAATATGAAATTATATGGTAAGCATGACAATGACATTGGTAAATGGGATAAAGTATTGTTTGCGACAATATGGTGTGTGGGGGAAAAGGATGTGAGAGTCTTTTATATAACAAGAAAATGTAAGAGGAGGATGTATTAACTAAAACATGGTAGGAATATAGGGTAAATATAAAAGAAAAAAGAATGAAATAAATAAATCTGTTTAAGTTTTTTTGTGTTGATTACTGGTAAATAATTTTAAGTATGAATTAAAAATGAGTGTGTAAATTATTGATTTAATTTTTAATATGACATAAAAATTAATGTAAATGTTAATAACAAGCTATTTTTGTTTCTTTTTCCATTCCTGGTGCAGTGGCAGCTGGAAGAAAATGTGTGATGGAAGAACAAGGAGTGAGACAGGAATTTAAAGTGAATGAGGTTGTTGATGTTTGCTTGGTGTCAAAGAATGAAATGAAGTATAAAAGATTAGAAGGTATAGTGTCAGAAAATATGGATTGTACAAAGGGTCATCATCTAGCTGATCCAACTGAATAAGAATGAGATCCAAAGGAACTGGAGATTAATAAGGTGTTGTCTGAAGGACTAGAAGATGCTATTTTGGGGACAATATTTAACCAGGAAGATTCAAGTGATAAGTAAGCTGTTTCCTTGTCAGACATAACTGAAAAGAAAATAGCAGACAGTAGTTTTGAATAAGATGCAAAAAAGATGTCTCTGGTAGGAATGCAAACAAAAAAATGAACAATTTGACAATTTAATTGATACTTTAGGCTTTAAGGCTTCAGATATTAGGCCCTTTATTTACTAGAGTTGAGAGACTTTTTGTTATGTTATTTTTTGAGAATGAAGTATTAATGTTAAACTTTTTGGAGTTAATTGAGAGAAAAAAATTCAATAGGATAACTATATATTTCTGGACAAAATAACATTTCAGCTAAAACTGTTCTTTTGCGATTTAGAAAGGGTGAAGTGGAAAAGTCAGATATAAAGTTTTGTTTAAAGAAAATGTGTGAAGAATGACAATGTTTTTATAAAAATAAAAAATGAAAGTGGTTTGTGGAATAGAGGGTGGGAAGTGGAAGTTAAAATGAAAACTGAAAATGACATTAGAAGACATTTATTGAGTATAATTTTTCTCAATGGCTTTAGGGCTGTCTTAAGGTATTTTGGTCAGCTTATGACCTCTTTTTAGTAATGACCTTTCTTTTTTAATTCAGACATGATAAAATACATTGTAATATATGCAGAAAATGGGCACATGTCAAAGAATTGCAAACTTGTTTCTACACAATTTAAAGGAAAGGCCATTTTTGTATGGATTGTGAATCAAATAATGAAAACAATGTTAAATGTGTAGAACACCACAGAGATAATAATTGTTTAGGTATGGAAGTACAAAACAATGAGGGAGACAAGGAGGTTGAGGAAGAAAATGTGTATGTACTAGAAATTGATATTCAGCTAAGAACACAAGAGGTAGAAATTGAACCAAAATATGTGTGATGTGCTGGGTGATGAAAATGGCATAACAGATTTTTAAATAAAAGTTAGCAGAAGAGTGGAAAATAAGTTTATGATAGGGGAAAGAGATAAACTTCATAGAAGGAAATTAAAGAATATGCTAGCTTTTGCAAAATATGAGAAATGCTTATTTTAAAGATTTTTTTAATGTGAAGAATAACATAAATTAAGTTAGGAAGCATGCAGTGGAAGACTGGTGTAGAAAACTGAGTGCAGAATTTGTTGTCTTATGTGATCCATATTTTGTGCCTGACAGGTAAAATTGAAGTTACAAGTCATGACAAGGAAATGTTATTTGGAATTTGGGATATAAATGCAATAATAAAGTGAATGTTTAAGATGTCTGTATAGCTAGAACAAGAAGACTGACAATTGCAAATATTAGGAGGGAATATGAGGTATATAGAATAAAGGGGGTTTATGCTCATACTGGACTTAAAAAAATAAATCTTTTTGAAATTATTGTGATGGGAGATTTTAATGTAAACTTAAAAATTGTAAGTAAAAATGGGGCACTATGTCAAGGTTGTGACAAAGGTCTTAAGTTGTGGAAAATTAAGATTATCAGCTAATATGCAATGGTCATATAAGAGAGAGCAGATATAAACAGAAATTGATAACTTTTACATCTGGAGGTTTTTCAGATCATTTAGCTATTTGGATTGAGATTGAAAAACAATGATATAAGTTCAGAAGGTAAAGGAATAAGAAATATTTATAGCAGATCTTTTTTAAATAAATGAGGTGCAAATCAGCAAATATTTTTGTTTTGGAAATAACATATGTTTTTATGACACATTGGCTGAATAGTGATTGAGCTCTAAAAATAAGTATGAAGAGGTATTCTTAGAACTGCAGTTGTTTGACATGCCAAAAAGAAAAAAAAATATATAAACAATTATAAGTACAAATAATGGTAAATTAAGAAGAAACTTAGTGAGATTATTTAGAGAAAGAACAGTAGCTGTATAAAGAAAATCAAAGGAACATGAAAGATTTATTATTTAAACAAACTTGTTTGTTAAGAAGAAAAAAGAGGATGTTGTCCCATATTTAGGAAATATTGTCAAGAAAGAAATGAGTTACATGATTAGTATGAAAGACAAAAATGGACATTAAGGACACAGAAGGCAGATATTATGAATGTAGTTATTATGCATGATTATGTCACTAAAATCTACAGGAAAGCAGAAAGGGTGGAGACTAGATTGGCAAGTTAAGACATTTTCTAATGAACCAGTGGAATTTCTACAGAAACCAATAAAAATGGTAGAACTGAACACAGTACTTAAAAAGGTTAATATAAGTCAGTGTCAGTCACAGAAAGATTATGCTATAATGTTCATAAAAATACAAGAATAGCAAAAGATTTTCTTTCTTAACATTTTGAATGAATGGTGAGAAGAGGATTTCATGAATAAGAACATATGTGAAGGAGTAATGAGATTTATTTGGAAATAAGGGGATACATAAATTATTTGTAATTTGAGAACAATCATTTTGATTAATGTGAATAAAAAAAATGATGCATATCATGAAAAATAGATATAAAAATATTTTAGGGGAGATCTTGTTACCTGAAAGGTATGAAGTTAAACTTAAGAAACTGTGGGAATTATTATTTCTGGTTAAGGAAGTTTTAGATGATGGGGGTAATTCAATAAAGCCTACACAGAGCTATTCTCCATGTAGACATAGAGTTCAGAGGTAGAACGATCCAGGAAACAAGGCTGGGGATGTGCACGAGCCTCCCAGCACTATGCTGCCACAGATGTGATACAGGAATGTAAATCACCTCATTTACAGGTGAAAACCATGCAAATGAGGTGATTTACCTATCCAGAAAGAAGGCAGGCATCTGTGTAGGAGCCATGTCTACATTAAAAATGTATGCAGAATATGTAAGTGTACCAGACTATAAAAAAAAATGGGGTTATGACAACTAAAGGTAAAGATGTATCAGATGCATTAGACATGCCAATGGCCAAAATTATCACCACTGGCATGCCAAAGTGATGCAAAATATGAAAAATAAAAAAAAATATTTTACATATATAGCATGTTTAGGTAGAACGCAGTGGTGCATAAACATGCAATCTAGCAAAATATAAAATTAAAATAGTAAAAGGGGACTAATAAAGGTAAAATGAATTTCCCCATTATTCTGGCCAGCATACAAACTCATACAATGGCAGGTTATAATAGTTGCGAGAGACATAAGCTCTGGAGTACTGGTGTAACTACTGAATATGGAATTAGGTGTATGTAAATGAGCTAGGTTTACTCAATAGCAAAATGGGTCACCATGTCCGTGGGTACCTAATGATGTAGGGGCTATAACATGGTGCTGTAGACAGAAGAGGCAGCTGACATGAAAAGGGGGTGTGTTATATTTTGTGTAAGCATATTGGAGCTCTGTGGCTTCTGTTTGTGCTCAGCTAAGCACAGCTAAGCAAGGGTGTGTGTCTGAGGCTGTTTAGCTGGCTTAGCTGGTTTAAAAAATACTGAGCGTGTTCATGTCCATGGGAGGATCCTTTCTGCTAAGCAATGTTTAAAGTGCCATGAGGCTTAAAACTGGAGGAAATTGAAAAAAAAATAAAAGGAAATAGCTGACAAAAGGCGATGAACTATAAATGACTAATAAGGACTCTGCCACTCATAGTGAGCCATTCAAACCCCTCAATAATGTAGCTAGCAGGTGGAATGTCTCATAGTCAGCCAACCACACAGGCTGCATCTGCAGCACACTAGTCTAATGTATGTAAACACCCTTCAATCTGAATTTTCCCACATACTCAGCACCATTGGAGTACACACTTGGGAATTTTAACTGACAAAATGATAGGGGCTGCTACTGCTTTGCTACATCTCTACATGATATAGAGTGAGGGCGGTGATGAGGATGATGCTGACAGCCAGCACAGACTGAGGAGGAGAAGAGTATTCAGACCCACGGTAAACTTTCAGGGGCTACATGAGCTGGAGATAGTAGAGCGCTACAGGGTGGAGAGGGACATACTTCAGCAACTCACTGAGCCTTGACACCCTCACCTCAGATGCAGAATTAACAGAGGAGAACCCATCCCACTGGAAACAAAGGTATGTGTAGCCTTAAGAATACTAGCTACAGGTACCTTCCACAGACCTACTGGGGACATCATGGGGGTCTCACAGGCATCCACATCCAGGGTACTCCAGCAGTTCCTGGATGTCGTGCTAAGACATGCTAATGAGCACATTTATTTTCCCAGCATCTCTGAGGAACGGATAAGCAATATGTGTCTCTTCCACCATGTAGCACACTATCCAGAGGTACTGGGTGACATAGCCTGCACTCATGTCCACATCAAAGCACCACCCAGTGAAGAAGGTAAAGTCTACATCAACCACAAGGGGTATCACTCCATCAACTGCCAGGTCATGTGTAATGCCCAGGGCATTATCATCAATGTGTGTGCTGGCAGCCCTGGAAGTTATCACAACTCCCACATCTGGGCATGCCTCACAGCTGTAACTGGCATTTGCCAGGGGGGACATCCCATATGGCCATCTAGTAGGGGATGCTGGCTATGCATTGGAACCATGGATGATGACATCCATCAGAAATGTGCGCACACACACACACACACACACACACACACACACACACACACACACACACACACACACACACACACACACACACATAGAAGAATGCCATAATGAGGCACACGCACAAATTAAGAAAATCATAGAGCATGTGTTTGGGCTGCTTCAGTCATGGTTCCACTGCCCTTACATATCTGATGGAGCCCTGCAGTACTCTCCAGCCACATGTGCACACATATTCATAGTATGTGCCACGCTACACAATATGATCCTGCAGAAACAGCTGCAGCAGGAACATCACAGGGAAGGAGCACACAGCCACCCACCATTGCCAAGGTCCTCACTGGCACAGGGGGACTTGGAGGAACCCCCTCAGCCTGTCCATGTAGGCAGATGTAGGCATGCCCAGTACACCCTGGCCTTGGCAAAGAAGCAATGCATAGCACATACAATGACACCCTAGGGACCCAGAGACTGGTACCTCCCTCCAGCTCTTACACACAGTAAAAAGAATGCCACACACATCACACATGTACCTTACAATATATCGGCTATGTACTGCATACATCCAACAGATTCAGCCCTGAAGCACTGTCCTCACACTTGCCACAGGTACCCCTGCATGTATGCAAGGGAATGGGGTGGCCTACAGGGATAGCAGGAGACAACTGACAGCTATATGGGACAACAGGAAATGTCTGCCAAATACTGGCTTCACCAGAATATGCAGTAGTGCCCTAGGTGACAAAATTCACTTCAGTATATTGGATGACTAACAATATGGGGGGGGGTCATAGGTCATATGCATGGATGTCAATGTTGGAGTCCCATACACATCTCTCAGCAAGTCAGCTGTACAAAGCCATAAAGAAATGTGTGGCAAAAACCCACAAATAGGAACAATGATGAAATATTCCTCTTACAAACTTACACAGTGATATCACAGCAGCTCTTGCAGTTTCATTAACTCTCTGAAGGGTAAGAAGTCTGAAACTCAAATGTCTGTCATTACTTTCTAACCTTCATTCTTTAGTGATTTGCCAGTATTCTCCAAGACAAGTACAATACTATGCTAAATGGAACCAAATGTAAAGCAAACATCTGGACAGTCTGTGCAAATGTGTACAGTTAAGAGGTGTGCTCCCCTCCCCCAACACACCCATGCTCCCATAGAAATGCAGTAACATTTATGTTTGTAAGGTAATAGTAGCAGAGCACACATTCCCACGGCTGTCCCAATCAACTGCATAACTTGTTCCCTGTCCATAATATGCAGGGGTTAATATGCTATGTATGTGCATGGTTAATACTGTCTGAAAATAGAAAATGCTTACTGTTGGCTGTTGTGGCTTAGTGATCTAAGTACAGTACTGTGGTTGACATGGTCCATGGTTCGAGACTGGCTGTGCTAACTATTTTGCATGTCATCTACACCTACAGTAGGAGTTGTACACACTGTCCAGAAGTCAATATTTGTTACTGCAGGAAAGCTGGACAATGGAGGGACAGGAGGCCACACATATGGACAGTACACAGCTTGGCATAACCTACACAGTGCCTCATAGAACAGCAGGTTGTGACAAGTCAGTGTAGTGCCAGATTGTAAATGGATGCCACCTTACTGTATCAGTACTGACAACAAGTCACTGGGCACCATCCATACCCCCTGGGATGACAGGGGTCACAGAAGGACCACGATTATGCCTCCTCTATCTGTTCTGCTTATCTAACATTTGCCTGCCCAACTATTTGCAAAACAATAAAGGTTGATGTGAAAACATCAATGGCAGACAGTGGAGAAGTAAATGTCATACCCATCCAATCTGGAACTATAACCCTGGTTGATAAGTATATTTCTTGGCATTTTAACCTTTCAGAGTTCTGCATTATCTTAATTTTGCCTGAATTCATTGTTTTATATATTTTCTGGCAATGTTTTCTGTTTCTCATCTGTCCTGAAACTGCTTACCCCTTATTTCTGAGGTGGAGTTTATAAAACTGGTCTAACAGCTTTTGTGTTATCTGATTGCTTCAAGTCTTGCTGATTTAAAAATAGTTTCTGTTTGTAAATTCCTGCATACACTGTTGGAAACTCCTGGTATCTGGCTGGTATGTGATTATCAAACAATATGGAAATATATCACTGATTGATGTCTATTTCTTGGCATTTTAACTTTTCAGACTCCTGCATTGTCTTAATTTTGTCTGACTGAATTGTTTTATATATTTTCTGGCATTGTTTTCTGTTTCTCATCTGTCCTGAAACTGCTTTTCCCCTCCCCCACCCTATTCTTGTGATGTTGTTATAGTTGGTGGCTTTGCAGTTGCCCGCCCCTACTGTAAATTTGATCTGGGACACCCCTCCCAGTCTGGTGTTCACTCTACTTAATACAGAGAGAACATCTGAGAAGGCCAAGCCTCTTAGGTTCTTAACCTTGAATTTTTCTGAAATTTTCTTCTGCTCCTTCTTCCTCTTTCCTTGAACTTTACTTAAAAATTGCACTTTATTTGCTTTTGCATCTTCTTAAAAGTACTCAGTTGTATTTATTCTGCTCCAATTATTACTGCTTGGTAGTAGCCTGATTAAATTGTGACTGTTATTCTAAGCCTTTTGGTTTAAGCACTTGGGCTCCAGACCAGTTGCTTTACATTAAGTATGTTTGTGGTCTGCACTGTTGTGGCAGGACAGGTAGCTTACATCCTTCTAAGTTGGGAATTGCTGATTGAAGGCTCAGTGTCTGTTATTCTAAAAGTGTATTAGTTCTGGTTAAATCACTTGGGCTTCAGGCCAGTTATTTTTCATTAAGAAGCTTTGTGGTCTGTACTCTTGTGGGAGGAGAGGCTAGATTCTGCCCTTGTGAGTTGGGAATTTCTGGTTAAAGGCTTATTGTGCCTGCATATTTGAGCTGTTTCTTTCTGAAATTGGTGCACCTTGTTTGCTGTAGCATAGACTAGATTCACACTTCCTGAATCTAGCTTTGTTTGTATAACTTGAGCACTAATCCAGACCATCTTTTTTTGAAGAGGGTTCCCCTGCACCCTAGTGGCAGGAGTGTGCAGTTAGAACTTGTTTGCTTGAAGACTGCTGGAATGGGGTTCAGTTTTTAGCTTTTTGTTGGTTAATTGGTTAATTTGTTTAAATCAGTTTGTTCATTTGCTACTATTATAAAAAAAATACACTTTATGTATCGCCGCTTAGCTAGGGTTAAACTATTCCCAGCGCCATGAACTCTGCTCTTTAAAATTTCCCTTAAAACTAGCCAGTTTTTTTTATTTTTATCACTCAAATCTGTTTCTTTGAGCTCAACACTTGTTCAGAACTCATTGTAAGCACCAAATAAGCTACAAATTGCTACAGCACTCAACGTTCCTCACTTACCTAGAGGAAAACAGTTTTTAGTACTTAATAAATAAGCACCTTTCCAGGCATGTCTAAGGGTCAGCTCCCAGTGTTTTCTCCTGTCTACCTGATGAATCTGGGCATCTTGGGGCAATGCAGCAATTGCCTCATGTACACAGACAACCCTCTCCTCCTACCACCCAACACTACAACCTGTGAGAGATGAACTTATATAGCCAAACTGGAAGCAAAGCTCTCTTCACCCAAGACTGGACTAGACAGTCAAGAGGACAAGGTAAACACTTGCACCAAACCACACTCATCACATAGTCCCTCAAAACCTACACCACCAAAACAAACACATAGAAACACAAAACACACACCTACATTCATGGAGGCTCTCAATAAAAATCTGCTCAAGCAACAGAGACCTCCAAGCAGAAGTGCAAGCAACCTCCATCCCCAACACAACCCAAATGACACATAGCCCACAAACTCAGCGTGCCACTCAACCACAGCCTATAAGGCATAACAATGTACCCAACACTCTAGTCATAGGTGACTCTATAATCAGGCACACTGATGTTCCACTCACCAGGCTAAACAAGGAGAAAGTTACTGTCAGCTGCCTGTCGGATGCCAGTATTCACAACATAATGCATGCACTCAGGTCACTCCACAACAAGTACAAATATGGCTCTGTTATTGTACATGTTGGTGTGAATGATCTGAGACGTACCTCCCTGGACTACATGAAAAGAGACATGGAGGAGCTCTCCAATCTTGTAGCCCAGGCAGGTATGACCCTAGCCCTGAGTAGCCCTGAGTAGCATTCTGCCATCACCCAAAATGATACCACAGTACAAGGACAAAATGATTGACTTCAACAATTGGCTAAGCTTCTGGTGTCATTCTAAGGGGATCCAGTATTTGTCTGCCTGGGATGACATGATCAACAGACCACAATGCTTTGCCAGAGATGGCCAGCACCTATCACCCTTGAGATTCTGGATAATGGCTAAAGCTCTTGCCACCCCTATAGTGCCTTTTTCAGGCAAGGTTCAAATGACAAATTCACCACTGTAACAGGTACAAGCAAGCAAAATCCGAAGGTAATGCTACCCAATGCTAGAAGTCTAAACCTCAAAATGCATTCACTCGAGGCACTCCTTAAAATGGAGAACATTGACATCTGTGCAGTGACAGAGACCTGGTTCAAGGCTCCAGAGAGCACCCCTACATTACCATGCTATAATTCATACTACACCTTGCAGCCACCTAACTTGGTCCAAAACACTAAAGGCGGAGGCGTGTCCATATTCATTAAGGATATCCACAACTCCAGGATAGTTGCTCAGCATAATGCATCCGAGATTATTCAAGTGCAACTAACTATGGGCAAGACCGCATTTCAAATTGTAACTTGTTACAGATCCCCCACCATGCCCCAGGATTCCCACTCCTCATTTCTTGATACACTGGAAAATATTAGGGTACAACCTAACACCCTCATAATGGGTGATTTCAACTTCCCCACCATTAACTGGGAAAACTACTCATGTACCAACTCTTGCACAACGTTTTCTGGAATTCATAAATTCCAATGCCTTGGATCAACTTATTCACACCCTCACCAGGGGCAGCAGTATCCTAGACCTGGTCATTACCAACATAGGTGACCGGTGTTCCACACCAGTGGTCAGTTCCTTGTTGGGCAGGTCCCACCACAAGCTAATCACCCTAGACATCCACATCCTGCCCCCACCCCCACCCCCCATTAGGGAAACCACCATAAAAAATGTCTCCAAAGCCAACTTCACGCTTCTTAAGACAGAAGTGGCAAACTTCACGACACCCATGCAGATGGACAATAGAGGTACAACTGCTGAATCCTACACAAATGCACTTTATAAGCACTTACACTAGTGCATGGATTGTGCTATCCCTAACAGAACCAAGATGCTATCCTCCAAAAAAAGGAAGTCAATCTGGTGGTCCCCTGCCATAAACAAACTCTTCAACAGAAGAACAAAACTGTTGCAAAAATGACTAAAATCCCATGACTGGAGGAACTCCCTGGTCAGCCTCAGTAAGAAGCTGAGATCCCTTATAAAATCTTTCAAAGCTAGCTATGAAAACAAAATTGCCACTGATTCTAAAGTCAACCACAAAGCATTTTATACCTATGTCAAGAATCTCAATGGCAACACTCAGATCTGCTCTGAGTTACAGCACAGTGGCACTAAATATACAGAACCAACTGATATTGCCAGCATCCTGGCAGATAGGTTCAGTGCTAACTTTACCCCTCTCTCACCCCCTAAAGGGTCCATCTCTATACCAGAAGAATTCAAAGTTTCTGTAATCATGGCTGCACAGGTAAAAACCACACTCTCCAAAGCCACAAACACAGCATCCATGGGACCTGACAACATTCCAGGCTGTGTTCTACATGAACTACAGAATGAACTGGCACCTCACCTAAGCACCATGTTCAACCATAGCCTCACCTCAGGCTTTGTACCCACTAAATGGTGCATAGCAATGGTTATCTGACTTCACAAAGGGAGAGCCAGCACAGACATCAGTACCTCAGGCCCCCCATTAGCCTAATGAGCCTGGTCTGCAAGGCCATGGAGCATATCATCATGGAACCTATAAACAAAAACATTGGTAATCTCCAAACTCTGGCCCCACCCAGTTTGGGTTTGTAAAAGGCAGATCATGTCTCCTAAATCTGACAGACTTCTTTGAAGCAGTCACCAAAGCCGTGGACAAGGGTAAGGTGATTCACACAGCCTATCTAGATCTCTCCAAGGCTTTTGACACCACCCCCCCTCTGGAATTATAGATAAACTCAGTAAACTAGGTATAAATCCCTATGTCACAAGATGGGTTGCCAACTGGCTCACTGACAGAACCCACACTGTGAAAGTAGCAGACTCCAAATCTGACTTCAGACCAGTGGCAAGTGGAGTACCACAGGGTTCAGTCCTGGATCCTCTCTTGTTTGGTATCTACTTTTCTGAAGTACAGGCTAACACAGAAGGTCTTTGGCTAATGAAGTTCACAGATGACTGCAAACTAGGAGCCATAATTAAAACTCCTAATGATGTGAACATCCTACAGAAGGGCCTCACTGAGACAGATGCCTGGTGTCAAAGCCATGGCCTCAAGTTCAATGCCAAAAAGTGCATTGTCATCCTTTTTGGCAAAACCTCTGTACCCATGAGCTACCACATAGGTGGTAGTCTACTTAACACAGAAAGTGTGATAAGAGACCTTGGGACACAGGTGGACAGTAGTCTCTCCTTTGATAATCACATTGCCACAGTAGTCAGGAAATCCTTCTATGTGTCACACCTCATCACAAAAGGTTTCTCATGCAGGAAAAGAGGTCATTGTTCCCCTCTATTTGTCACTCATTAGACCCATTATAGAGTACAATGCCCCTTTTGGCATGTACCTCACAAGACATCTATAACAATTGGAAAGGCCGCAGAAATACCTCACAAAGAGGATTACCAGCCCTACAGATAGTCTCAAAAAACTCCAGCTTTACTCCATCGCCTACTCAGAGTCGATCTAGCATACAAAGCTATGTCAAACCCAGAGCTGTTGGACATGCTCCACTTAAAGAAATCCCAATCCCTCCAAGCTACAAGCTCTAGGGACCTAAACCTTGTCACCACAATAAACAGAACACACTGGAGGGATAGATTCCTGCCCCAGAGACTTCCCATACTCTGGAACAAACTACCTATCTATATAAAACAAAGCTCCTCATTAGCACTCTTCAAGAAAAATCTTGATGATTGGATGGGAAATAGGAAATTCACACTTGGGGATCACCTCTGGAGCTCTGCTTGACAGGGACACAGGAAAATAATTTTCTTGGGTGGTGAAAGCCAGGGTACCTTTTTGTCTAGGCTTATATAGGTCCTAGGGCCAATAGCCTAATACCTATCTATGAACCTATGAACCATACGAAAAATGGTGCAGTGGTGCAGCGGTAACATTGTCACTTTCCAGCAAGTGGTTCTTTGGTTCAATTCTCAATTGGATTGCCTTCTGTGTAGAGTCTGCATGTTCCTCCCTGCATTTGTATGGGTTTCCTCCAGGTGCTCTGGTTTCCTCCCACATCACAAAGACATGTATCTAGAGCATTTATTCCTGGGCATCCACTGAAAATTGGCTTCATTCCAAGTCAGACTTTCCTGGTTAACAAATGTTAAATATATAAAAAGCAAGCTAAAACCAAACTTGTCTCCTAACTGTCTATGTTTGACAGAGCAATATTAACACCTTGTCCCCATATGTAGGCCTGTGTCTGACTGTTATATATGGGCCTGTCCAGATGCCAGTCTGTGATGGTTTGACAGCTATCATCAACATGTAGCTTTCTAATTACATTGCAACACAAGCCATTAGAGGACCACAGCAGATGTAGGGATGCAATGATGGACAACCTGTTAAACAGGTACACTCAGAGGTCCGAAGTCCATAACCCTCTGGATGTGATGTTATGACTTCTACCCCACTCACACCAGAAATACAAATACATAACAGCAACAGCTGTAGACAAAGCCTGTGACTGGACTACAGAAGGTCAAAGAGACACATATAAGAGGAACCACTGTCCAGACAAATGGAGAATGAAAACACCAGTGCAAATTCTGCAGTATCCTAGGTTCCCTGTGGTGTATGGAGTCAGTAAACATCACCCACAACTACACAGCACATACCCACATATGTGAGGGTTCTCAAGACAAAACCCAAACAAAGGACACCTCAGAGCCAAAAACACATGAGAGCTCCACAAACCTCATCACCACATACTATGCATAGTCCACATAACAGTGTCATGTGACCACTATGGCCTAACCATAAACCCAACATATTACTCATAGGAGACTCCATTGTGAGACACACAGGTGTGCCTCTCACCGGGCTGGATAAAGACAAAGTCACGGTTACTTGTTTGTCAGGTGCCAGAATCTGCCATATCACACACGTACTCAAGTCTCTCCACAACAGGTACTGTCCTAGTCCATGTCAGTGTGAACAACTTCAGACATACCTCCTTCAAATATAGAAAGACAGACATGATTGAGTTTGCTGAATGTGTGTCCCATGCAGGTATGTCCCTAGGCTAAAGCAGCATTCTACCGTCACCCAGAATGATACCTCAATACAAACAGAAAATGACTGACATTAGCAATTGGCTTATTTTCTGGTGTCAACCTAGGGGGATCCAGTGCCTGACAGCCTGGGAACATATGATCGGCAGACCATGCTGCTTTGCTAGAGATGACCTGCAACTGTCTCACTTGGGCTTCAGGCTTCTGGCAAAGGCCTTTGCTTCCCCCATAGTGCCTTTTTTAGGGAAGTCATGAAGTCAATTCTACCAACATAAAACTCTTAACAAAACGCAAGTTAAAGGTCATGCTGCTAAACGCTAGGAGTCTGAACATGAAACTGCACTCATTGCAAGCATGCTTAACCCTGGCAAATGCTGACATTTGTACAGTCACTGAAACGCGGCTCAAAGCTGCAGAGAGAAACCCATCCTTACCTGGTCACTTATCCTATCACACAACCAAACCCCAAAATGTGACCTGCATAGCCAAAGGAGGTGGAGTATAAATATATATTAAACAGACACACACCTCCGGGCTGGTCAAACAGTTTGACACACAAGAGACATTCCAGGTGCAGTTACCTGTTGACTATACTCCTATTCAAAATATAGGTAGCTAGAGGCCCACGCATGTGACTCAGGATGTCCACTTCATCTATCTGGACCTCTACAAATCTATCAAGATTCAACTCTTTACCCTGATCCTGGCTGACTTTAATTACCCAACCATAGACTGGAAAAACTACTCATGCCAGAAGAGAAATGCAGATAGATTCCTCCATTTTATCAATGCAAATGCCTTGGGACAGCTACTTGATACCTCTACAAGATGTGATACATATCTTGGACTTGGAAGTAACAAACACGAATAAGTACTGCAGCTCCCCTACAGTATCATCCTCCCTGGCAAGATCCAACAAAAAACAGTGGTCACTTTCAATATCACCATCTCTCCTGACCACCCTCTAGCTATGGTAAAAAGAGAAATTCTCCAAGGCTGTTTACAATCACCTGAGGGATGGTATAAACAGATGCACAGCCCACTCCCCCACCATAGGAATGAGCACCAACATCCAAATGTACACCAAGGTAATATACAATCATATATCTAGATCCATGGAATCAGGAATACCTGTCAGGACAAAATCATCCTCTGCAAAAAAGAGTAAACCTGTCTGGTGGACATATGCAATAATGAAGCTATATAACAAAAGGTAAAAACTGCTGACCAGGACCAAGAAGGAGCAGGTGCCCAATTGGAAACAATCTCTCCTTAGCCTGAACAAGCAAATAAGAGCACCAGTGAAATTCTCTAAAGGCAACTTTGAGTTCAAATTGCTCACGTCTACTAGAAACAATCATATGCCTTCTTCATATATGTCCACAGTCTCAAAGGAAGCTCCCAGATCTGTTCAAAACTGGTGGTCAAGGACACCACATACACAGATGCCGTAGATATAGACAATCTACTGGCTGACCGATTAAGTGGAAACAACTCCCCACTGTCCCCCCATAAATAAATCAGAGCATCCCTAGTACCTGCCCTCAACCATTATCTCTAGAAAAGAGGTCATCACTGCCCTCTCAAAGGCAGAAAAGACAGCCTCCATGGTCCCTGACAACATCCTAGGTTGCATCCTACATGAACCCAAGCATGATGTTGCAGCACCAATATGCACCCTAGTCAACCAAAGGCTGAGTACCGGCTTTGTCCCAGCCAAGTTGAGGACAGCCACTGTCATCCCTTTACACAAAGGTGAAGTGTCCACTGATCCAGGAAATTATAGACACAGGAGCCTAACTACCCTGATCTGCAAGGCCATGCAATGGATTATCATGGACCTCAGTAACGGGAATATTGGCAAACTCCAAATACTTGACCACAGCCAGTTTGGCCTTGTCAAGGGGAGGTATGTCTGTTAAATCTGCTACACTTCTTTGAGACAGCCACCAAAGCCATGGACGAGGGAAAGAGGGTGCACACTGACCAACTTGACTTGGCCAAAGCCTTCTACACTATTCTCCACTTGGCTATAGTAGACAAACTCTGTCAACTAGGCAACAATCCATATGTTACCAGATGGGTAGCAAACTGGCTCACTGATAGAAACCACCTAATCATAATAGGGGTAGCCAACTCAAGCAGTACACCTCTAATGAGCGGTGTACCCCAGGGATCAGTCTTGGGCCTCGGTTATGTGGGATATACTTCTCTAAGGTGCAGGCCAAAAACAGTGGCCTATGACTGACTAAGTTTTCAGATGACTGCAAGCTGGGCACAGTCATCAATTCCTCAAGTGATGTGGACGTCCTCCAAGAGGGTCTCACACAAACAAATGACTGGTTCCAGAAACACGGCCTCAAGCTGAATACCAGAAAATACATCATCATCCCCTTTGGGGGGAGTGACATCCCCACATATTATCACATTAACAAGAAAGTCCTACGTACACAATCAGCAGTGAGGGATTTGGCCACCCAGGTTGATAGCAACCTGACTTCTGGCCACCATGTTTTTAGCATTGTATGGAAAGATTTCTACATGGCCCACCTCATAAGTAAGAGTATCTCATCCAGGGACAAAGAGGTCATAATATCCATGTATTCTACCCATATAAGGGCAATTACTGAGTACAATGCCCCATTTGGCATGTACCTCACAAAGCAACTGCATCAGCTGGAGAGACCACAGAGGATCCTCACCTGGAGAATCCTGGGCCTCAAACACCTACACTACACAGATAGGTTAAAAGCACTGTCCCTCTTCTCAGTTTCATACAAACTCCTCAGAGTTGACATCTGGCATACAAAGTAATCCAGACCCTGCTTTGATGGCACTGCCATATATCTGGAAGTCAAGCTCCACTCGAGCAAACTGTAGGTGAAGCATCAACCTAGTCTGTGATATCAATAGGACTTGTTGGCATGACAGATATGTGTTCCACAGACTCCCCCGTCTGTGAAATATATTCTCTGTCTACATTAAGCAGAGTAACTTGATAGTCCTTTTGAAGTTCACTCTGGATAACTGGATGGGAAACAGAAAATACACTCCTGGGATTCCACCTCTCTCCCTACTGGACAGGGGCTCAGGGTCCTGACATATCTAAACATGGGCTACACTCTTGTCTGCTAGGGTTATAAGGTCCTCAGAGTAAATAGCCTAGTAACCTCATATGAACCTATAAACAAATGTCTGTCAGTGGTTCACCACATTACTCTATACTGCTCTGCCACTGACATACCAGGAAATCACACTGCTATGTAGAATATTCCACAAATAATATGGAAAACTCTGCTCAGTCCAATGCACTCTGTACCCACACCAGGATATGACTTTCCAATTAATAAGGATACCACACAACCAGGAGATCCCCAGCTAGTATATCACTGAGGTGCTGGACTGTTTACACAGCTTCATCAGCCAATTGGCTGTAGCCATACCTCTCAACTAGCCAGAATTTTGTATTTTTCTGGTAAATCACAGGGATGATCTGAGGATTTATGTCAGTAAATAATGACATACATTTTAGTTTCAGACCTCATATCCTTCAGAAAATGTATGCTAAAACAAACACTGTTACTCTAGCAACTGTCTAAGTTTATAAGAGCAATATTTAAAATATGTCCCTATGTGTGGACTATTGCCCCACATTTTGACAGGCTTTGTCCAGATTTCATGCAGTAAGACCTTGAGAGGTATGGCTGTAGTGCACAAAACCCTGGACCAGAGTACAGCTATCTCTGGAATGGACTCCCACTCTTACTATAAAGGTCATACTGGGCATGATCCTACACTTAGAGAATTACAGCCCATGTCTAAACCTACAAATGACTATACAATTGTATTGTGTATATATGTCTTTGCATCCAGACAGCTATGTACCGCTTAACTGTCTCTCCCCACCCCATCACACAGGATTACCCTCAGCTATTTGTAGGTGGCCCTTATGTGATATATCTGCATCTGGTGAGTGTGATACACATACATATATATATATGGGCAACACATACAAATATATCAATCATACACAGGCAGAGACAGGGGGAGAGAGATTGAGAGAGACAGACATTGACATAGAGAGAGAGAGAGGCAGAGACACAGATGGAGAGAGAGTCATAGAGAGAGAGATACCCTGAAAGGCATAGAGTGATGTCCTGCTGCAGACAATAGCACACCAGTTGTAACTAGTGCCATGTGCCAGTATGAAGGTGAGCTCCATTGTGTAATAGTAGAGAGGTAGTGGTTGTAATCTGACATCATCCGCCTTTGTGTGTTTGTTTATGTGTGTGTATGTGTGTATGTTTGTAGGTTAAAGTATTTTGAGGCCTTTCCCACCCAAAATACACTTCCCATTTCCCTACTTTGCAAGGCCTGCTGATGTAATTCCCCTTATATGTACCTTTGGACACTCATCAGACCTATAAGCTCCATGGTGCATGTGATAACTATGTCACATTATAATGGAAATAAGACAGGTAGGGGGTCTAATCTCAGCACTAGTAAGTGCATGTTTGTAGGTTAAAGTATTTTGAGGCCTGTCCCACCCAAAATACACTTCCCATTTCCCTACTTTACAAGGCCTGCTAATGTCATTCACCTTAGAAGTACCTTTGGACAGTTGTCAGTCCTATAAACTCCATGGCACATGCAATAACAATGTAGCACTGTAATATAAAACACTAGAAAGGTAGGGGATCTGATCTCAGCACTGACAAGGCTGTGTTCATAGGATAAAGTTTTTTGAGGACTTTCCCCACCCAAAATACACTTCCCAGTTCCATACTTTACAAGGCCTGTGGATGTCATTCACCTTAGGAGTATCTTCAGACACTCAGTAGCCTTATAAACTCAGTGGCGTGTGTGATAACTATCTAGTACTATAGTACAAATAAGTCAATAAGTAGGAGTTTTAATCTCGGCACTGGCAACTGTGTGTTTGTGTGTGTGTGTGTGTGTGTGTGTGTGTGTGTGTGTGTGTGTGTGTGTGTGTGTGTGTGTGTGTGTGTGTGTGTGTGTGTGTGTGTGTGTGTGTGTGTGTGTGTGTGTGTGTGTGTGTGTGTGTGTGTGCAAGAGAAACATATCCCCTGTGTGTCTGTTGGTTATACCATTTTGAGGTCTGTTGCAACCAGTACACTTCCCATTTCCCTAATTTACAAGGCCTGCTGATGTCATTCATCTTAGAAGTACCTTTGGATGCTCTTTAGTTCTTTAAGTTCTGTGGCATGCGCAATAACCACATAGCACTATAGTACATGTAATTAGATAGGTAGGGGTTCTAATCTAAATACTGGTGAGTGTGTGTTGGTTATACCATTTTAAGGCATGTTGATCCTCACCCCACAACATTACTTTAAAGAGCCTGTTGATGTCATCCATCTTACATGCACCATGTGAAACTCTAAAAGCCATTCCAGTCATCTGTACACATGTATGCAGAATATCCAGATGTTTGCAACATGTATGTGGTTCTTATCTCCTAACAATGGAGTTTGAAGAGAAATCATTGGCAAATATGTGACAGGTGCTCTAGTTACAGACATGTCAGCTTCAACGTCATATCCATCTGAAACTTCATTCTGATGAAAAATCTGTTACCATATCACATGTCCAGGTTTGTAAGACCAATATGTGAAAACAGTCAGTATTATGTGCGGTCTATCCCATCATCCATGAAGGCCTTCCCAAGATTAATTGGTGTAAGAGGTTGTGAGTTATGTCCCTAGCATATAATGTCCTTGGTGCATGCAATATGTATGTAGCAGAATAGTACATACAAGTAAATAGGTAGGGGTTCTAATCTGACAATTGCCAACTGTGTATGTGTTTGTGTATGCATATCTCCCTGTGTGTATGTGATGGTTATACTATTTTGTGTGCCTGTTTCACCCTGTTAACTCACTCAGTGCCAACCTAGTCATGGCCCCTACAGATATCATCCACCTTACAAGCACAGTTACACATTTACTAACACAAAGGCACTGGGGTGTATGTGCTAGTCATGTCAGTCTCTATTGTACATATCTGAACAGGTAGGTCATCTAATTGGAAAGTTGTCATCTCTGTGTGTTTCAATGCATGTCCCCAAGCAACAGTGTGTGCATGTTTGAGATGGGTCTACTATGCTAAGGGCCTGTGAACACCCCATTGGCAATCCTAACAGCCCCTGCAATTTTCACCCACTTGAACAGTAGTGGCAGACACTGCAACACTGTTGTAGCCCTGTGGTGCTTGTGTTATGTATATAGCAGTATTGTTTGTACAATTAGGCAGGTAAAGGTTCTACTATAAGCAAGGGCAGGTCATGAGTGTGTGTGTGTGTGTGTGTGTGTGTGTGTGTATGTGTGTGTGTGTGTGTGTGTGTGTGTGTGTGTGTGTGTGTGTGTGTGTGTGTGTGTGCGCGTATCCCCTTGCAACTGTCTGTGTTGCATCCACCAGCATAACTCTCTACTCCTCACAGAAAGACATCTGGTTAAAGACATATGGAAAAATGGCACAAAGACATAACATTGAGCACAACCATCACATATCGTTGTGACATGCATGGAAAGTAGATACCAGAACAGGTCATGCATTTGAATGCACTTTCCAAAGGGTATGTGTTGTTACATGACAATATCCGTCATTAATCTGTAATGTTAGTCTGTCATGATTTCCCAAAAGTTTGCCAGAAAGCCACAATGTTATGACAAACAGAAAGAAAATATGTGTCCAACATCAGGACAAACTGCAGACATATGCAGAGGTCCTAGGTATGCCCATCATCTGTACCACCCTGCAGGTTGCAGTCCATGTTTGGCAAGGTATCACCTGTGACAACAACTGACACAATAAATAGGTCCCAAGAGTATAGGACAACAAACATTTCATACAATTGTCTACTGATTGCATAGAGCAGTTATTGCACTCCAGAAGCACCTTAATGTTATGACAAATAGTGTAAGCTAAGGTAATGTCACACAAATAAGGTGTCATAGTAGAAAACCAAAGGAAGTCATGTGTGTTGCATTTGACGTGGGTATGGTATGCCCTGCCAGCCATCACATTAGTACAAGACGTGTCCCACAGTCCACATTTGACAAGGTGGAACCACAACCTGTGTCACCTATGTGTGTGCAATATCTAGACATGTGAAGGCCCTGTGACTACCTGCTGCCCCCAATAACCCACATGTATATAGGCATGAATGCTACATGCCACCACCCACATAGGTAGGTACAGCCTTAGGCTGTGTCAAGTATAGGTATTGTGCAGTCTATCATTGAGTCACAAACTCCTGTTAACACACTGCAATGGGCCATACAGTGGGTATGGAATGGTGTCAAGGTCTGCAGTGATAGAGCTTGGTACTCAGGATGGCAACAATGTTGCATGCAGGCAAGTAGTGGCAGTGGGCAGGATTTGCTTCAAGGATCATAGGAGGTTGATAGGCTAATGGCCTTGGGGACCATACAAGCCTAGCTAAGAGTTTATCCCACAAAATAAACCTCAGTCAGCACCTGTTGCTCCTGTTAATGAGGGACATAGGTAGAACCCTGGGACCAAATTTGTGGTTTTCCATCTACTCATCAAGGTTGCACTTGAAAAGGGTCAGTGAGGTGCTCTGTTTGACATGTATGGGAAGTCTATTCCAGAGACGGGGCAGCCTTTGGGAGACAAACCTGTACCTCCAGTAGGTTATGTTAATTTCACATATTAGGTCGAGGCCTTTTGAGTGGGTATTGCATGAGGAGTTACACTTACAGATATGGACCATCTCCAGTAGGGCAGGGTCTGAGATTGGCTTGTAGGTGAGACACAGATCACCCATGAGCAATCTGTAAGATACCGTGTACAGTGATAGTGATTTGAACCTATCTGTGTAGGACAGGTATTGGAGGCCATGGATTCTCTTTGTGAGGTATTTCAGTGCCCTTTCCAGTTGGTGCAGATGTTCGGAGGCGCATATCCCAAATGGGGCATTATACTCAATTAGTGGTCTAATGAGGGAGAAGTACAGAGAGGTAATAACCTCCTTTTTCCTGGATGCAATCCCTTTACTGATGAGTTGAAGCAAGTGAACATCTTTTTCTGACCACTGCAGCTACATTATGGTAGAATGTGAGGTTGTTATCAACCTGAGTGCCCAGGTTTCTCACCACGGGCTGTGTGCTTAGGGGGCTGCCATTGATGTGGTAATCAGTAGGGGTCATATTTTTTTCCAAATGGCATGATGATACATTTTTTGGCATTTAGCATGGCCATTACTTTGGCACCTGTCATTAGTTGCTGTGAGACCCTCTTCCAGTATGTTAACATCATTTGGGGAAGATTCCTGACATAACTGAAGAAGACTCTATGTGTTTCAGCACATAGGTAAAGGGCCTTATCTGGACAAAAGGTGGACATTACCTCTGAATAATCCTCAGTCAGTACAACAATAAATTAGCAGCATGGCTGGGCTGCTATGCACCTATGCACACATCTGCAGAAACTGTAAAGGCTGTGTTAATACTCACAAAGATCAGTCATGGCCCTCAACACCTGTTCCACACAGACACCCTGTAATCAGCACTGCCCCACAGGTTACCAGGCAAGTTGTTCAAAGGTGTCTGTGGCATGCCAAGATGGAAATGTTGTGCTCAGCCCTTCAACAGCTGCCCATGTATGAGAGTATTACTCTGTGTGTTTTACCTGTATGAGAGGCCTGACTCACATATAAGATAGCAGAAAGACATGCTGGAGAGTCAGGTTTGGGTACCAGAGGCTACCATGTGTCAGGACTACACTCCCCAAACATGTCAAACACAGTATCATGCATACCCTCATCAACTGTGACAAGGTTGAGTGGATGGGGAAAAAATACATCTGTCCCTGGGGTTAAACCTGTGTCCAGCAATGGCAGTAGCAACAGGTGCTGACTGATGTTTCTGTTGATGATAAAGTAATGACTAGGCTTGTGAGGGATCCAGGGCCAGTACTGTAGTAATCAGCTCTGTATCTATGAACCTGTGGTCCTACGGAACACCCAGGTGACATATATGAAGGCTAGCTGGCTGTGTCAAGGGGTATGCATGCAATGTTACACTGTCTGCCCCCATTGTCCCTCACACACTGTTCCATGCATACGCACTTAGGTAAACATGTATACATACAACTGTACCTTGGCAATGAAAAGGTCACTGTGTTTCCACTCCATCATACAGGGCTTTGGTAATGTTAGCAGCTCCCCAGGCTGTACGCACACAGACACCTGAAACAGAAACAGAATATGGTATGTGAGACAATGGGTCCACGATTGTAATTTTGAAAAGTCAAAATCTCGAACATCAGAATCCTGATGTTCAGATGTTCAAGATTTTGAAATCTCGGAATGCAAAAAAAAAACTAAAACAAAAAAGTTAGACATCACATTGCTGCAGGGGGGAAAACCCCCCTGCACCCATCAAGTGGAGGGCTGTGCCCTCCACACCCCCTGCTACTTAAATATACCAACTCCAAGTTTGCACTATAGTGAAGAGAACGGTAAAATTAACATTCCGCACTGTTGGCTGATCTCAATTGTTTAACTTCGAGATTTCAAAATTTTGAATATCTGGACATCAGGAATCTGATGTTTGGGATTTTGAGATTTCAAAATTAAGAAGTAGATCCGAGACAACAATCAGTCAACAGTACTAACAGCAATAATGCATCATGGCAGAGAGGTACATACACTTTGATGTGTACCCATGACAATTGCCAGCAGACAGCACCTTACATAGCATAACATTATTACACTGTACTATATTCACCCTGTGCATCAGACCCATATTAGCATGTCTCTGCATTGATGGTATTGATAACAGGGATGTGGTACAGGTATCACCACATGCACAGGGTGTGCTGTGGGGTTGCCAAAGACCTAGGCTGTGCCATACAGTTGACATCGTGTGTGTGTGTGTGTGTGTGTGTGTGTGTGTGTGTGTGTGTGTGTGTGTGTGTGTGTGTGTGTGTGTAAGGGTGGTGCTCAACTGGGCCATGATGAGAAGCTGTGTGTGTCTGGTGGTACCTGCATGTGATGGTGATGCATGTGTGTGTGTATGCACACAGTCAAGCCATGTGCTAGCCCTACATGGGGGTATGTTGGACAGCCTTGGACCATACATGGATATTTGTACAGTGCACTATCTCTGGCCACAGACACAGGAACTGGTTCTGCCAGGAGTGTTACTGGCACCCCTAAGCCCAAGGCCAGATGCAGTGCTACTCCCTGATGATGACTGGTGTCTGCTGGATTTGTGTCCCTCAAAGGACTAGCCAGAACCACGTACTCATGGTCTGCTATGTTGTGGTGTGGACAGCACCATCCTTTCAGTAGTGCTGGTGATACTGCCACTACAGGAGTGTGAATGTGCATGGCCATGTGGCCTCTCAGTTGATGTTGTTGCTGACCTACATCCACTTGTCTGACGCCCTACTCCCACCACATGCTCAAGCACAGACATTCCACAGTTAAGCCCTGACAATGTCTCACCCCACCGTCTATCCACAACATTGACAAAATGATATACAGCATCAGCAATGCCGTGGAGGTTGTCATGCATGGCAGGAAGTGTTGCATCTATGACCCTGAACATCTGCCTTGTGTACTGTTCAGAATGTGCCTATGCCTCCATGATGGACCAAAACATGTGGCAGGTGACACCTCTGACAGGGGCTGGATGGGCAGCAGTCCTCCTTCGAGCACTCCTGTCAATCCACCTGTGTGAGACCTCACCAGCTCTCTGGCTATAGTTAATGTTGACAGTCACAGATGCTATAGTCCCCACACTAGCCCGTTCAATGACACACCATCCAACTGTCCAATATCTGTGGTTGCTGGGGACTGGGTATGTGTGGGCATACTGACTGTGTGCGGGGACATTGTGGCTGCAAGTGGGATGTCAACAAATGGTGCAGATTCAGCCCCCAACAACCTCACCTGTGCCTCAGTATGACCACCATCATCATCAGAGTCCAATGAGTCATCAGGTTGTGAGGGGGAGAGACACCAACAACAAATGTAAATTACTGCCTGCACTATAATGTTTTCTGATACACACACACACACACACACACACACACACACACACACACACACACACACACACACACACACACACACACACACACACACAGGTGAGATGGCACAAAGGCATTATACAGACCACACTTTTTGAATGATGACATGCATGACACCCAGTCAGACCACAGCAGACACATTGTGCATAGGCGCTCAACAACATGCAGTACAGCTATGTCCAGATAATATTGCTAATACTGTACACCTGTGACATACGTAAGGAGTGGGAGTATGTGATGCACCTTCACCTAACACAGTACACCAGTGTATACAATACTAATGTACCCCTGTATAGCACAGTGGCTACATCTATACAAATGTATGTGCCGATTTGTTACAGCACCTGCAAATAGGCTCCTGTGATGACCAATGTGATGCACCACAGTTAACCCCACCACAGGTGAACATGCACATATTGCAATATGGCTAAGCATAACAGTTTTGTGCATGAACAACTGGTAAAAAGTAAATAAGGTTTAGGAAAATTATATAAAAATAGATTGAATAGAAATTATGATAAAAATGTTAGAATAAATCAGCACTAGGATTGGATGGTATACATTATGAGTATTATAAGGAATTAAAGATGAAAGAGCATCCCCCCCTTAAATATTAAATGAATGGATAAAGGAAATTATATGGCAAAAAGACATGTGGTGGAGTCATAACATTTATATGGAAAATAAGCATGAAAGAAAAGATATAAAAAATTGGAGGCCCATAACATTATGGAATACAGACAATAAAATATTTTAGGAAACTACTACAAAATGAATGGAGAAAATATTGGATGAGAAGGGAGGATAAGGGATTTATGATATAAAAGGAAGATAGGCAATAGAGATGTTAATTATACTGTAAGTAATAGTAGACATGATACTGTAATAAAGAGGTATGACTGATAGCATGTGATATAGCTAAAGCCTTTAATAAAAATGAGCTAAGAAGCAATGTGGCAGGTTTTAGAGGCATACAGCATAATAAAAAAATACATTAATGATAAAAGAAATGTTATGAGAATTCATGTGTACACTTTCTGATAAATGCATGGGTGAAGAAAAACATAACTATTAAGAGAAGAGTAAAACAGGGACCTCAGTGAGTATGGGTTTATTTGTAGTTTTCATGAATGCAGTAGTACAGATATGTATTTATGCATTACAAGAAGGTGGCATGCTGTGAGATGGGAAGAAATGTTATATTACCAAATGGCATATCCAGATAATTTAGTTCTAATAACAAAAAAGAAGGGATGGATAAGTGAGGCTGAAATAAGGATTGAAAAGCTATTAAAAAGCTGGTCTGCAGTTAAACAAAATGAAGTGTAAGGGATTCATTGACATAAAAAATGGAATATATTTCACAAGAAAGGAAATGAAGATTTTGGTAATGTTTGGTGAATATGAAAGTCCAATAAGTAAAAGGAGAGATATAGTGAAACAATTAAAAAAATGTTAGCTTGACAACATTTTTATCATTTCAGAAAAAGATAATCCCCTGGATTCTCAAAAGCTTGCACAGCGTGCATGATTAGTGCAAGAGGTAATATTGGCAATATGGCGTCCGAGCGATCCACGTACATGCTCATTTGACGTGCGCGAGTGCTCGTGCACTAGTACTGCACATTCCCAGCCCCTGTATGCAACTTACCCCATTTGCATGTGAAAAACATGCAAATTAGGTAAATCTGCTATTCAGGCAGCTGGAATCAAGGTGTGCAGGACTCGTGTAATTTGCAGAAATGCACTCGGTTAGTAACCGAGTATGGTTCTGCAAAATCCAAAACAGAGACATGACAGCTCCAAATAAAGGCTGCATATCATTGAGGAAGCATGCCAATGGCCAAGTAGAAGGCTATTGGCATTGCAAACAATGCAAAATGTACAAAATTCAACTTTTATTATATGTCCGCCGATCACAGCTGTTTAAGCATAGGCCAGTGGAGCGGAAACGGGATCGGGGGAAAATAAGAAAATAAACCTAGAAAAAGCAGTCTAACTAAAATCAGTATTCAGCCATGCATGTCAATGGCAGGCAAAAGACAACCTGGTCAGTGAATAATGGTTGCTAAGGGGGGAGGCACAATGTGACACATGTAACTATGCATTAGCAGGCAATTCTAGGCAAATGAGGGGAAGGATAGTGAATCCCAGTTTTCCCCACAATGTGAGGCAGGTCCCAGTGTAAGAGTATGAATAGCTGAGTGCAAGACTAGGAGGTAGGTGACATCATTGGTGGGTGCGTCAGGCATACTGTAAGCAGACTAGAGCCCTGTAGCTTGGGTATGCTCTTAGGGGGTGTGTCTAAACCTGCCTAGCACTCTAAATAAAGTGTAAGCGGGTGTGCATGCTGTGCACTGGGTTTTACAGGAAGAAAACAGAAGTTAAACCAGGAAACAGCAGCAGTGTGCACATCTGAGTACTCTGTTTGCATGGTGCGGCCCCCGGGCCCAAACAGAAGGGCAATGGAAAGAAAAAACAACATTAGGAAGGTAATCAAGGAGAACTAGCATATCTGGCAGGTGAAATGTATCAGAAGCAGCCAATTACACAGGCAGAAGCCCAGCCCAGAACACTACTATAAACTAAGCAAACACCTTCCCCACTGTTTTTTCCCACACTCTACACAACCGGTGTATACAAGCGGGGAAATTTTAACAAACAAGCCAACAAAATGAGAAGGGCTGCTGCAGGCAACATAGAATAACATGTGCAAGAGGCTGAGGGTGGTGAGGATGGGCATGCTGCTGAACAACCCACAGTGAGGAGACAGAGAAGAGTATACAGACTCGGGTAACCTACCAGGGGCTACATGAGCTAGAGATAGTGGAGCGCTATAGGGTGGACAGAGACCTCCTACAGCAAGTAGTTGAACTGTGCCAGTCACAGCTGACACACCAAACTGATCAAAGAGAACCCATCCCAGTGGATACCAAGGTATGTGTAGGCCTAGGTATACTAGCCACAGGTACCTCCCAAAGCACAACTGGGGATAACATGGGGATCTCACAGGCATTAGCATCCAGAGTATTCCACCAGTTCTGGGATGCCATGTCAGCACATGCCAGTGAGCATGTATATTTCCTCAACACCTGTGAGGTGTTGACCAGCAATATGCGTCTCTTCCACCAAATAGCAGAATATCCTGGGGTAATGGGTGCTATAGACTGCACGTACATATGCATCAAAGCACCAGCCAGTGAGCAGGGTAGGGCCTAAATCAACCACAGGAGCATCCCCTCCATCAACTGCCAGGTCATATGTGATGCCCAGGGCATTATAATGAATGTGTGTGTTGGCTGTCTTGGAAGCTATAACGATTCCCACATATGGCATCTGATGCAGCTGTACCAGAGATTTGCCAATGCGAACATCCCCTACGGTCACCTAGTGGGAGATGCTGGGTACACACTGGTGCCGTGGCTGATGACACCCATCAGAAATGGACACACACCTAAAAAAGAATGCCATAATGAGGCACATGCACAGGCCAAACATATAACAGAGCATGTGTTTGGGATGCTCAGGTCACAGTTCCGGTGTCTGGACACATCCGGTGGAGCCTTGCAGTATTCACCAGCTACATTTACACAAATTGTTATGGCATGTGCTATGCTACACAATATGATCCTTTGGAAACAGTTGCAGTAGGAACAGCATGGGGCAGGGCCACACAGCCCCCCACCAATGCCAAGGCCTGCACAGACACAGAGTGACCCAGTAGGCAGAAGGAGGCATGCCCAGTATGCCCTGGCCTTGGAAAGAGGCAATGCATAGCACATGCACTGATACAGTAGGGTCCCAGGGAATGACACCTCTCTCCAACTCGCACATACAGTAAAAGGGATGCCAATCATGACACCACATGTATAGGGAGTGTACTATGTGCATCAGACATAGGCAGCCCTCCAGCACCATCTGCAAGTCTAGCACACCCACAAGGTAAGTCAATTAACCTACCAATTGTCAAATGGAGTAGAATGTGTTGTCACCTGTAGCTATGGTATGGATGTGAGCATGCAAGGTAATTGGGTGGCTGAATGTTATGGCAGCAGACAGTAGACACCCATAGTTGTACCCTGACATGTGTAACACATACTGGAGTCACCATAGTAGCCAGTACTACACAGGATGACAACAACCATTGCAGTAAATGTGCTGAGCAGAATGTGTGTCCATATGACCAACACATGCCAGTCAGGACGGGTCACATACCCAACAACAGTTGCAGCCAGCAGGACAGGTGGACACAAACCCACACAGGGCCCATGCCATGGCCCCAAAATGATAGCTATGGTTAACCCCACCCCCAGGCTTACACAGACAGACCACAGCAGGGCAGGCAGTGGGATGTCAGTTCAAAAGGTAAGGACATCAGACAACAATATGTAGGGCAACCAAAGCCACAATCTGTAGTACACTGGTGGGCCTCTAGACAGCATGATAGTTAGCAATACAGAATGAAATGGAGTACATGGCATACTAGTACAGTCATAGCAAATGTGTACAAGTGTCACTTGTGCCCACCCATCCTACATAGCAATGTAATGACAGTCAAGTGTGCTCCTCCACTCCCGTGTAGACATGTAGAAACAGTCAGGTGTTCCCCTACCCCCAATCCAGCGTAGAAACATAGTAACGGTCTTGTGTGCCCCCCCCCCCAATCCTGTGTAGGCATGTAGAAACAGTCAGGTGTGTCCACCCATAATCCTATGTAGAAATGTAGTAACAGAGAGGTGTACCCCCCACTCATATGTAGACATGTAGAAACAGACAGGTGTGCCCCTTCCCCCAATCCTGTGTAGAAATGCAGTAACATGCATTACTAGGTATAATACAAGTGGAGCAGAGATGCCCAGAGGTGGCCAAGGTATATATCTGTCAGCATTATGGACCATGTGGTGCAAGTGCTAGCTGTGCAACATGACTGTACAAGGAAGTAGTCATCTTGCAGCTGTATACACATACCTGTGAAATTTAACCCTGTGTGTGCCTGCATGTGGTGTGTCAACCCCTAGATGAATGGGTTATGGCCCATGCACACACACTGCCCTCCCCATAGCCATACTATGACAAACCTGCTGAGGTCATCCACTTTGAAATACACCCTTGGGAAAGGTGTAGTCCAGTAATCTCCATAGCGCATCCTGTAACAGTGTACTGCTATAGTGTGATAAGGTAGCTAGGTAGGTGATCTAACCCCAGACGTGGCAAATGTGTGTGTGTGTGTGTGTGTGTGTGTGTGTGTGTGTGTGTGTGTGTGTGTGTGTGTGTGTGTGTGTGTGTGTGTGTGTGTGTGTGTGTGTTAGTGTGTGTGTCTGTCTGTCTCTGTCTGTGTAGAGAGCAATGCTTGTTAGGGAAGCCGCACTCCTTACAATTCCTATACTCAACTTTGGTAAGGCTGATGATGTCACCCACCTAGAAATACACCTCTGGGAAGGTTGTAGCCCAGTAATCTCAGTTGCACGTCCTGTAACTGCATACTGCTGTAGTGTGATAAAGAAGCTAGGTAGGTATTCTAACCCCAGACGTGGCAATTGTGTGTGTGTGTGTGTGTGTGTGTGTGTGTGTGTGTGTGTGTGTGTGTGTGTGTGTGTGTGAGTGTGTCAGTGTGCATGTCTGTGTAGAGAGCAATGCTTTTTACGGTAGCTACACTCCTTACAATTCCGATACTCAACATTGGCAAGGCTGCTGATGTCACTCACCTAGAAATACACCTCTGGGAAGGATGTAGTCCAGTAATCTCCATTGCTTATCCCATAACTGCGTACTTCTTTAGTGTGATAAAGTAGCTAGGTAGATGTTCTAACCCCAGATGTGGCAACTGTGTGTGAGCGTGTGTCAGTGTGCGTGTCTGTCTGTGTAGAGAGCAATGCTTTTTAGGGTAGCCACACTCCTTACAATTCCCATACTCGACTTTGGCAAGGCTGCTGATGTCACCCACCTAGAAATACACCTCTGGGAAAGTTGTAGCCCAATAATCTCTGTAGTGTGTTTCATAACTGCATACTGCTATAGTGTGATAAATTAGCTAGATAGGTGTTCTAACCCAGGATGTGGCAACTGTGTGTTAGTGGGCGTCTCTGTCTGTGTAGAAAGCAATGGTTTTTAGGGTAGCCACACTCCTTACAATTCCCATTCTCGACTTTGGCAAGGCTGCTGATGTCACCCACCTAGAAATGGTTCTAGGTTACATACCCGACAGCTGCTTTCACCGACAACGGATTAGCGGGCACCAGAAGATCGACATGTGGAAGACCGACGCTACGGATCAAAACGCCGACGCCAAGGATAGTGACTTGGAAAAAGGCTGTGTGAGTATGCGGTGGTGACGGACTTTAGGGTGCGAGTAAGGTAAGTGTGGATATTGATGGTCTGTGGGGATAGGGGTGGGTTTAGTGATTTAGGGTCAGTGCGCGGGTTAGGTAAATGTGCGGTAGTGATAGTGTTTGGGTTAGGGGCGGGTTAAGTGAGTTAGGGTTAGGGGCGAGGTTAGGTAAGTGCGGTAGTAGTATTTTTGGGTTAGGGGCGGGTTAAGTGAGTTAGGGTTAGCGCGGGTTAGCTGAGTGTGCGATAGTGACGGACCTTAGGGTAAGGGTTTGGGTTAGGGTTGTAGATAGTTGTGTATGTGAGGTTTAGTGTGGGTTTGTGAGGATTTTGGTGTGCTTGTGTTCTGTGTGTGGTTTTTGGACAGGGGATGTGTTTGTTAGTTGATTGTTGTTATTGTGGTGTGTGCAGCATATGAGGTTTCGTGTTTGTGGACCGTCGGTTATTTGTTTGTCGGGCATGTGAGGTTTCATGTTTATGGTTTGTCGATTATGTGGTGTCGATGTTTGTGTTGTCGGTGAAAGCAGCTGTCGGTTATGTAACCTAGAACCCTGGAAATACACCTCTAGGAAGGTTGTAGTCTAGTAATCTCCGTAGCGCATCCCATAACTGCGTACTGCTGTAGTGTGATAAAATAGCTAGATAGGTGTTCTAACCCCAGATGTGGCAACTGTGTGTGTGTGTGTGTGTGTGTGTGTGTGTGTGTGTGTGTGTGTGTGTGTGTGTGTGTTAGTGTGCGTGTCTGTCTAACTATGTAGAGAACAATGCTTTTTAGGGTAACCACACTCCTTAAAATTCCTATACTCGCCTTTGGCAAAGTTGCTGATGTCACCTACCTAGAAGTACACCTCTGGGAAGATAGTAGCCCAGTAATCTCCGTAATGCATCCTGTAACTGTGTACCATTGAATTGTGATTTTTGAACTGTGGCAGGGTTCCATCCCCACCCATGGCAGTTCTGGATGTTATGTGTGTGTCCATGTCTGCATATGGAGGAATGCATGATAGGCTAGTCACACGTAGTACATTTCACATGGCCAACTTTGGAAATCCAGCTGATGTCATTCATTGTGAAATACAGCTTTGGGGAAGGAGTTCTCTAGTAATCTCCCTGGTGCATCCTATAACAGCTCCATGCTGTAGTGTGGTATAGACCTCTGTCAGGGGTTCTATACCCACACATGTCAGTTATGGATATTTTGTGTGTGTCTCACTACCTGTGTAGGGAGCAATGTATTTTAGGGTAGTCACCTGCAGTACATTTCAAATGGCCTACATTGGCAATCCTGCTGATGTCATTCATTGTGAAATACACCTTTGGGGAAGGCGTACATCAGTAATATGCATGGTGTGTACTATAACTGCGTAGTGCTGAGGTGTAATAAACTACTCCCAGACATGGCAGGTGTGCATGTCTGCATGTGTGTGTGTGTATGTTCGTATCCTGTGTAGAGGTGGTTGTGAGTGTCTGACACCTGTAGCCAATGTGGAGTGGGTTTTGCATATGTCTTATATGGTGGCCCTACTATATAGCACAATGTCCACCATATAGGGATAACAGATATGAAATAGCTGAGAGGCTGGGGTGCAAAGCCATACCCATACATGTGACATCAAGGCCAGGCAATTGCATTTAGCAAACCCAGTATTACCTAGAGCACACTCTCAACCCATGTCTCATATGCACACACACGCCTAGGCAACAGCCAATATTTGGTAGTACACTGCATATTGGCCACTGATAGTAACTATGGAGTGGTAGCAATGGGCTATAGAGGGCATGTCCCTTATCCTTCTGTCCAATATGCACTTACATGCTGACAGAGCATGTCCCCCATGTTCCCCAATGGGCACCTGCACCACCTGTGGTGCCATCACATGTGTCCCACAATGGACATACCATGCCTGACAACAAACCCTGTATGGACAGATGCCACTGACACCAGGGAATGATGTCAGCATGCTATCAATGTAGGTGCAGAGTAAACCTGGTGCCCATTACCGGTTCCCGCCACAGGTGGACAAGACTGGCAGATATGATGGTAATCTGTGATCACAACATGGGCCATACACCCCAGGTACAGTTCCACATCACTGTACATGCATGTGTGAGGTGTGCACATCCCAGACACTGTCCATGTCATGAAGTAAGGAACACATACATGCCAAGCTATGCACAGCTTTGGCCACACAAATTAGTCACCCAGGTGACTGGATGGGCAAGTGTGGAATCTACAGCCCTGAGACACAATGCAGACCATTGTCATGTGGTCTGATGCCAAGGTATACCCATCGCCTACCCTTATATAGCCTGCTGCCACAGTTGACCACAACACACCCGTGCAAACATGCACACATGCATGTCAGTACTGGCACCCTGTGTGTTTGTCTGTGTGTTGTATGGTGCGTATGTTCACAGCCACACTCACTACAACCCCCATGGGCATACAGAAGCATGCTGTCTGATGTCAGACACCTCCTCATACCCTTTGCCCATACAACCTCCATATGACCCATGTGGTGCATGTGGTACCTGCACAGTGATGTGTTGTGGCAATCCCGCTACTGATGAGCTGTACCCCTGGCCCTGCCAAATGTGTTGATGTGTGCGTGTCCCTGTGAGAGTGTGGCTGTGTTGATGCTGGCACCTGTTCATGCTGACAGGTATGTGTATGTCACCTACCGTATAGCTACAGTATCCCTGTTGCAGATGCCATTCACCATCACAGGTACGTTCTGAAGGCTCCACAGTAGGTAACCCATGTGGCGCATCCAATAACTGCATCAAAATGTGAAAGCAGTACATAGTTGTCAGGGGTTTGATACCCTGTGCTAGTAGGTGTGTGACACAAACAAGCTTCAGTTTTACTCTACCACCACTCCCTGACATGTCTTCGCCTCTGTCTGCCTCTCCCTCTCCCTCTCTGGTGGATGTGGAGACCTACACCAGCTTTGCTTAGGCAGCAGCATGTGTATTTTAAGTGATGCTCGTGATCAGCTGATGGCCTCTGCATGAATCACAGCCCACCCCTAGCTGATTGCATGTGGAACAGCTGTGGTAACATTCCCATAGCCAATTGCATGGAAAAATACTCTGATATCTAGGAACATCATGTTGGTGTTGACCCTTGTCATTCACTGTGAGCAGGAACTAGATCTATTGGTTGACAACCAGCATCTGTGATGGATTGGGTATTTACCTCTAACAGCATACACTGTGGAAACAGGGCAACACATAGGAGGGGGATGTGCCTGACCTACCTACAAACTGTAAGTGCTGCTATACTGCACGTGGCATACTGTTGGTTTAACAGTGTGTGTGTGGATATGTCTTTCCTACATATCTCCATACCTGCCATGTCAGTTCCATGTTTATGTGCAATCCCCATCTGCAGGGTCATCTGCAGACAGGGCAGTGTGTTGTGCCTTTGGTTTCATGTGTTACCAATGGAGCATCTATCTGTGGACTGCAGACGGTAGTGTGAAGATTGTAGTCTGTAGATGGTAAAAGCCGTGACAGTTACTGGTGTCTTATCCCTCATAAGACATATGTTGCCACAAACCCTGTTACAACAGTAAATGTATGAGGTTATCACAATAACATGTCATTATTGGCCCTGTGTATGTGCTGCCAGCCACAACTCTGCCAACCTGTGTACATATGTCATGCATGACATGGTGCGTATGTGCTGTACACCATAATTAGTGTCATCATATCTGCTAACAAGCCAGTGAGATATCAGACTGCCCAACATATTATGTACAGTAGGGGTTATATTTGATGACATAACCTGGACATTCTGTGGATGTTTTGTACAGTCCTAAGTGTGTGTGGGCATCAGTGTTACAGACAGCAGGTAGCAATGCCTTCTACAGGAGAACCAGTACACTCAGGGCAGCCACATATTTGTTGGAGGTTCAGGAACTACAGGCAGAGTGTGAGTAAAGCCATGTTATGCTTTGTATAGTACTGGTGTTACAGGGTGTGTGTGTACATACTACTTTAACAAACAAACGACAGACTAAGGGAACAAAAACAACGTAATAAAATAAGAAAACATTTATTGTAAATATGAAGTGCTTTTCGTCGCCCACAATGAGGCAAGTTCTTCAGAGAGCAAGTTATTCAAAAACAACCATTTTATAAACTAATCTAATCATGTGGTTAAAGGAAACATTGTATCAATGCTACAAAAAGTAGTGCCAGCAAGATTTATAAATACATCAAAGTAAAAAGAAAAATGTTGATTCTCACAGAAACTTACTTGTAGTCAAACAAAACAATAAGTTCATGATAAACTAATTTAGCAAACTTTGTCAATCAGATCTAAATAACTAATAAAAAATAAAATCAAATTTATACATATCTCATACAATTTTCTATAATGTTTCCGTTACTTAGAAAACATTTATACATATCTAGTTAGTTTAATGACAGTTCAACTGTTATATATGAAATATATTTATAGTATATGTTATTTATACATTATTTATATATTTTTATTCAAGACTTTTTATCAGTATACTTAATGCATTAGTTACTGCTTGTTATCATATTTATACGTATGCTTGTTTAAAATTTGATTTTATTTTTTTATTAGTTAAGTAGATCTGATTGACTAAGTTTGTAAATTAGTTTATCATGAACTTATTGTTTTGTTTGACTACAAGTAGGTGGCTGTGAGAATCAAAGTTTTTCTTTTTACTTTGATGTATTTATAAATCTTGCTGGCACTAATTTTTTAGCACTGATACAATGTTTCCTTTAACCACATGATTAGATTAGTTTATAAAATGGTGGTTTTTGAATAACTTGCTATCTGAAGAAGTTGCCTCATTGTGGGTGACGAAAAGTGCTTCATATTTACAATAAATGTTTTCTTATTTTATTACATTGTTTTTGTTCCCTTAGTCTGTCGTTTGGTTGCCTTAGTATTATTTTTCATTAGTTTGTTTTTCATTTTGTTTACATGGCTTCTGGAGCAATAATATTACGAACAGTCCCACCCTGTTTGAGCATACTCAGTCACAACCAGACCAACTTAATCTAACAGCTTTAATCCAAGCTCTATTTCAACGAGTTGATGCTTTAGCTGTGTGTTTGGAAACACAGCTACCTAACGTAACTTTGCCTTTAAGTACAACAACTAGCAACTTGAGTTCCATCCCACCAGGTCAACAATTACCGTGTAGTAATTCTGGTCCACCAGCTCATGTTGCGGTAACTGGTTCTGTTACCCCTACATTAATTGTAAGGAGAGATTCAGCTAATGGTAACACTGACGTCAGAGGATCAGATGATGTAAGTGGTCCTCATAACCATACACCAGAAATTGGTCATGGTGCTTTTGGGCTTAATGGTACCCTACAACTTGAAGAATGGATTCTCGATATGAGTAAGCTGAAACTTACACAGCGTACAAATGAAGGGCAACAAGCCGACAACGCTATTCATTCACAGGTTGGTGCTTCCTCTTTATCTGACCAGCTGAAACTATTAGATTCAAAACTGGACAAAATTAAAAAACTCCAACTTGAAATTAATTATTTCCAAGAGTGTTTAAAGGAACGTATTGTTCCTAAAGGCTTAAGGCACCATTTGTATCCTTCAGGCCTTATAGCCAACTCAGTGTTCCATCTGGAGTTAAATACTTTATTTGACCAACAAGGCTTTGCGTTAATGGAACTTATGATCAAACATTACGCCATTCAGATAACAGCTTTATCCAAAGAAGTTGTAGACATTAACTCTGTTATTACTTCTCACACTGATTTTCTCAGGTATAAATATGAGTATGAAAGAAGTTTTGTTACTATCGATCAGCTATTGACTAGACTGCGTGTTAACAAAAGCAAAAAAATGAACAGCGACCGTATAGCCTACAACAATGGGTTAGCGTACCCAAAGCCTGCTACTAGCCAAGTTGGTGCAGCAATTCTACACGGTAATGGTAGCGTGTCGGATGATAGTGAAAATAGCTCTAATCATGTTGGCATTAATGAAAATGTATCTAACCATGCTTCGGGAGCCAGTGACCCTAGTTCTATAGTACCTTTCCAGAACAAATGGTCTAACCGTCTCCGATTTAATGACAAGAATTCCAATAATCAACAATTGGATAATTCGAACAACAACAATTATGTGAATAAACCTAACTTTCACAATGACAATCGTTTGGGTGCAATACCAAAAAAACCTTACAACAGTTATCAACAACAACAACAGAATCAAAAAAACAAACAGCGCCCGAACAGCAAATCCAGGAGATAACCCCCGACCGGCAACAACATGTTGCCATTGTGAAAAATAAAGCAGGAGACTTTAATATTTTTAATTATTCTTGTACTGATATTGACCCAGCTTTAGTGGAACTTTTTGCAAAGGGTAATACCTTTGTACCTCACCAACAGATGAATATTTTGTTTAGACTGTTAAAGATTTAAAACTGTTTGTTAGGAAACTTAATTTAAATTTTCTGTTAGGCAACTCTGATCACGAAATTCAGCATTTCAGAGTAGCCAGTGAGTACAACCCTCCTTTACATCCTGTTTTGAATCTGTTTGAAACTATCACAGAACTGGACTTAAGACACCTAGCGAATAATTGTAACAAACTGTTTTATACTAATTCACAAGTAACTAATATTACTCGTGACAAAACTATTTCTCTCAACATTTTTAAGGCGCTTAATGTGAGAGCAATAAAACCAGATAAAGGTGGCGGCTTAGCCATTTTTGACCTGTCTGACTATCAAAATCGAGTTCATGATATTTTTGATAGTAACACATACGACAAGGTGACTATTAATGAAGTTAATGTTGCTTATAGCCGAATTAAAGGCTATATCAATGATTTGTTCATAGAGGGTGTTATTGATGCCAATTTGTACAATTATATGACTATAATTTGGCCAAAAATTCCTGTTTTATTAGCAACACCAAAAATTCACAAGAATACTTCTAATCCACCTTTTCGACCTCTTATTGATGGTCGAAATTCGATTACTTATTCTTGTGCAAAAGTAGTAGACCATATATTAAAAATAAAATTTGTTAATGGAGCCAGAGGTATGCAAAGAGTCGTGGACATTTTTGAAAAATATTAATGACATTTCTTTTGATAGCGACATTAATTTCATTACTATAGACGTAGTTGATCTTTATACGTCTATTATGCACCTTGAAGGTGTAGAATGGGTTGACCTATTTCTTGTTAAAAAAGGAGCTACAAATGAAGAAACCCATTTAGTAACAACTTTACTAGACATCATTCTTACTAATAATTATTTTTCTTTTTACAATGAGTTATTCTTACAGAAATGCGGAATAGCAATGGGCTCCCCTTGTGGAGCAAGCTTTGCTAACACCGTTATGGTGTACTGGGAAAAGCTTTATATTTTTGAACATACAGAATGGATGTCTAGAATCATGTACTACACACGTTTCCTTGATGATATATTTATTTTATTTCGAGGGAACTTTGATTTGGCTACTCATTTTCTTGATTATCTTAATAAAACAACAAGTTTCAACTTTCAAGAAGAGAGCATTGACTACTTGGATGTTAACTTAGTCAAAGACGTAGCCAATAATAGATATATTTCAAAAATTTTCTGGAAAAATACTTTCTGTAATTCTTATTTGCATTACAGTAGTTTACATCCATAATCACAAAAATGAGCTATTATGAAAGGTCAAATTATAAGAGCTGCCAGAATGGTTTCTCTGTATAGTGATTTTGAAACAGAGTGTAATTTTATGGAGACTATGTTCCAACAGAGGGGTTATTAGATTTAATTAGAACATTATCAAGTGAAGTTAGGACTAAAAGAGAAAATGGCCTTATTACACTGATTCTTAGAGCAGGTCAATCTATGTCCAACACAAGTCCACCTTTTTATTGCCCTTTTGTAGACAACATTATTGACACAGAAATTAAAACTGAAGCACAATGTGTTGAAACAATAAATAATGATAGAGTCATGAGTTTTGACTGTAGCTTTATTACTACTTTCAACTCTGACAGTACCATTATAAGATATATTGTATACAAAAATTGGGAACTTTTAAAACACAACAAAAGTTTACTTACAAAATGTAATGATTACCCTAAAATTATTTTCAGGAGGGGCAAAAACCTTAAAAATATTCTTGAATCACATAAACACAAAGATTTTAATACAAAGGTGGGAACGTTTACTTGTGGTTGTTGCAACATGTGCAAATATGTAGCTATAGGTACTAAATTCACCATTAATGACAAACAGTATTACACAAAGTTTAAGGTGAATTGTAATTCTAAACTAGTAGTCTATTTAGCTTCCTGTACACTTTGTAAGGCATTCTACATAGGTAAAAACGGAACGTCGTTTCCGAGACAGGATATTTGAACATACTTATGCAATTGCTACTAGTAAAACAGAAAATGCATTAGCAAAACACATTATGTCACATGTAGGCAATAGTTTTAAATTTAGGATAATTGACCAAATACAATATGACATCAGAGGGGGTCCAATTAATTTGCTGTTGGAAGAATGTGAACTGTCATGGCAAATTAGAACTAATGCTTTTATTGAGCCTGTGTTGAACAAACATTGTAATATAGCATGTCTTCTTAAACTTAAGAGCCTAAATAGATAGGCTTTTACATATAACACAATATGTAGTTTGGTACATATCTCATATAATTTTCTATAATGTTTCCATTACTTAGAAAACATTTATACATATCTAGTTAGTTTAATGACAGTTCAACTGTTATATATGAAATATATTTATAGTATATGTTATTTATACATTATGTATATATTTTTTATTCAAGACTTTTTATCAGTATATTTAATGCATTAGTTACTGCTTGTTATCATATTTATATGTATGCTTGTTTAAAATTTGATTTTATTTTTTATTAGTTATTTAGATCTGATTGACAAAGTTTGCTAAATTAGTTTATCATGAACTTATTGTTTTGTTTGAGTACAAGTAGGTGGCTGTGAGAATCAAAGTTTTTCTTTTTACTTTGATGTATTTATAAATCTTGCTGGCACTACTTTTTGTAGCATTGATACAATATTTCCTTTAACCACATGATTAGATTAGTTTATAAAATGGTGGTTTTTGAATAACTTGCTATCTGAAGAAGTTGCCTCATTGTGGGCGATGAAAAGTGCTTCATATTTACAATAAACGTTTTCTTATTTTATTACATTGTTTTTGTTCCCTTAGTCTGTCGTTTTGTTGCCTTAGTATTATTTTTCATTAGTTTGTTTTACATACTACTTTACCTTGGAATGCAGTCTGTCTGCATAGCCCTCAACTGTAGGCCTATCCTCTTGGTGGCCAAAGGTGTGCCTAATATGTGTTGTCTGTCCACCACACAAGTCCTGTGTCTGATATTCCACTGACAGTGTGTGTGTGTGTGTGTGTGTGTTGAGTGCTATCAGTACATGACCTACATATCATGCTTTGCACATATGACATGCTGTGTGGGGGGGGGTGTTCTGTAGTGGGATGTGAGTATATCACACTGCCTTTGCTGCCATCAGTCCATGTCTGTTGTATCTCCCACACATATGGTGGGGTTGGGGCCATATATGTGTGGGCGTCACCTACACAATACATGTCTGCTCTTATGGACTCCAGAGGCCAGTGTATATAACAGTGGTATATGGCCCTGTATTATTGAAAAGTGCTTCATATTTACAATAAACGTTTTCTTATTTTATTACATTGTTTTTGTTCCCTTAGTCTGTCGTTTTGTTGCCTTAGTATTATTTTTCATTAGTTTGTTTTACATACTACTTTACCTTGGAATGCAGTCTGTCTGCATAGCCCTCAACTGTAGGCCTATCCTCTTGGTGGCCAAAGGTGTGCCTAATATGTGTTGTCTGTCCACCACACAGGTCCTGTGTCTGATATTCCACTGACAGTGTGTGTGTGTGTGTGTGTTGAGTGTTATCAGTACATGACCTACATATCATGCTTTGCACATATGACATGCTGTGTGGGGGGGGGGTGTTCTGTAGTGGGATGTGAGTATATCACACTGCCTTTGCTGCCATCAGTCCACGTCTGTTGTATCTCCCACACATATGGTGGGGTTGGGGCCATATATGTGTGGGCGTCACCTACACAATACATGTCTGCTCTTATGGACTCCAGAGGCCAGTGTATATAACAGTGGTATATGGCCCTGTATTATTGAGTCTGGGGGGTGCCCATAAATTACCTAGGCTGTTAAATATGTGGGGGTATCAGGGGTGAGTGGCCGTAAGGTATCTGGATGTAAAGTGCCGTATACTTCACCTATACTTACATCACTTACATATATTCGGTTACTGCAAGCCTACTGCCTCCTGCCAGACAGACTGCTCTGTTTATCAGTGTGCATGTGATGGTGTCAGTTATGCCTTGTTATGTCACAGTTACAACCTATGTGGTCACATGATATCTTTACTACCCACTGCTGTTGTATAGAGTGTAGATAGAGGCTGCTGAACTATACACCTGCATTACATACTGTTGATCATTTGGTATCCTGTGGCCCAGTCTGTCCTTATTACTGTACAAATCTAAGGGCTTGGCCTGGACAGCAACAGTTGTGAACCTTTCCAGACAACTGTATTAGTATAACTGTTTCACGGTTGCATTCCTCTGTTTATATGGATGTCAGTGTCTGAACAGCTATATGACATGGCATGTAGAACTGTAATAGTACACAATGAAATGTATTCCATTTCTGCAAACCTGTATGTGGAGTTTTCCCAATGGCCTCCTGTGGGTATATGTTGCAGGCAAGGATCGTCATTTGTATGGGTGGCCCATACAGTGTCCAGTTGTTCAGGGGTTACCTGTAGGCATAGCGGCTGTTCCATATTGTGTGCACTGACTACATATGTATCCTACTGTACATATATCTGCATGTGTATGTGTAGTCACGTGTATAGACATATATATGCATATATATATATATATATATATATATATATATATATATATATATATATATATATATATATATATATTTATACACATATGTACATATGTATCTGCATATCTGTGTCTGTGTATCTGTATCCTGGGGATGTTAATAGCTACCACAGTTTACATTACCTATGGAAGGCAGACTGTACTGTATGATATGTCAACAATACATAAACATAGACTGGGAGCATTACTCTAGCTCCAACACCCTAGCCCAAAGGTTCCTAGAATTTATAAACTCAAATGCTATGGAACAACTTGTTACCACTCCCACAAGAGGGGAAAACATACTGGACCTGATCATCACCAACATGGGGACTCTATGCTCGAGACCAGAAGTGTATCCCTCATTGGTAAGATCAGACCATAAACTAATCTCACTGGATATTCACATCCCGACTCCACCCCCTGCCCTGAAAACCACAGTGAAAAACTTCTCTAATACAAATTTCACACTCCTCAAAACCGAGGTGGAATCCTTCAAAAGCCCCCGGGCCTGTGGAAAATACGGCCCAGACCGCAGAATCCTTTATAAACGCATTCTATGAACACCTTCAGGAATGCATGGATCATGCAATCCCAAATAAAACCAAGTCCCAGTCCTCCAAAGGCAGACGTCCTGTCTGGTGGACCCCAGCCATAAACAAACTATACAATAGAAGGAGGAAGCTACTACATGATAGAGCAAAATCTCAAAAAGGGAAGGCATCTCTGATCAGTATTAGCAAAAAACTACAGGCACTCATAAAATCGTCTAAGGCCAGCTTCGAGAGAAAAATTGCACAGGACACTAAAGATAATCACAAGGCTTTCTTTAGTTATGTTAGGAACCTGGGTGGGAATTCCCAGATATGCGCAGAATTAGTCCGAAATGACAAAAAATACACCGAACCCACAGACATTGCCAACATCCTAGCTGACAGGTTCAGTGCAAACTTCTCCCCCCTTCCCCACCAAAAGGGCAAATATCTATCCCAGCAGAGTGCTGCCCCCCTGACATCTCAGATGCTCATGTAAGAGCTGCCCTCTCCAAAGCAAAAAACACATCATCAATGGGACCAGATGGTGTCCCGGGCTGCGTCCTACATGAACTCCAAGAAGAGCTAAACCCAAACATAAAACTACTGTTCAGCCTCAGCCTTACTGCAGGATATGTACCCAAAGAGTGGTGTACAGCAACAGTGGTCCCTCTCCACTAAGATGGTGCCTCAACGGATCCTGGAAACTATTGCCCCATAAGCTTGACTAGCTTGGTCTGCAAAGCTATGGAAAGGATCATCATGGACCTCATAAATAAAGATATTGGAGACCTACAGACACTGGATCCTACCCAGTTTGGCTTTGTTAAGGGCAGATCCTGCCTCTTAAACCTGGTTGATTTCTTTGAAACAATCACCAAGGCCATTGACGAGGGGAAGGTGGTTCACACAGCCTACCTGGACCTCGCAAAAGCCTTCGATACAATACCCCACTCGGGCGATATAGATAAGCTCACCAGCTGAAATATAAACCCCTATATCACTAGATAGGTTGCAAACTGGCTCAAGGACAGAACCCATGTGGTTAGAATTGCTGGAGCCATGTCAGACTCCAAAACAGTTACAAGTGGCATCCCACAAGGCTCAGTCCTGGGACCTCTATTGTTCGGTATATATTTCTCGGAGGTACAGGCCACACAGAAGGACTGTGGCTGACCAAGTTTGCAGATGACTGCAAACTGGGTGCCATAATCGACACTCCAGCCGACACAAGCATCCTCCAAAAGGGCCTCATAGAAAAGAACAACTGGTGCCAGAGCCATGGCCTCAAGCTAAATGCCAAAAAGTGTATAGTCATCCCCCTTTGGCAAAAACTAAGTGCCCACAAATTACCACATAGGTGGTAATCCATTAAGTACAGAAGAATTAATTAGGGACCTGGGGACCCAAGTTGATAGCAATCTCTCATTTGACAACCACGTGGCCAAAGTGGTTAGAAAAACATTTTATATAGCCCACCTAATCATGAAGGGATTCACATCTAGATCAGGGGAGGTCATCGTGCATCTTTACTCATCCCTCATCAGGCCCATAACTGAGTACAATGCCCCTTTTGGGATGTACCTTACCAGACACCTGCAGCAACTGGAAAGACCCCAAAAGTACCTCACCAAGAGGATCAAAGGGCTCAAACAGATGCCATATGCTGCCCGGTTAAAGAAACTCCAGCTCTACTCAGTGGCATACCGCCTGCTCAGAGGCGATCTGTGCCTGACGTATAAAGCCATGTCCAACCCGGAATTAATGGACATGCTGCACCTCAGAAAATCCAAATCCCATCGAGCTACATGCTTGAGAGACTTAAACCTCAGCACTGAAATAAATAGGACATGATGGAGGGACAGATTCATAACCCAGAGGCTCCCTTCACTCTGGAATAAAATCCCATTCCAGGTTAGGCAGAGTCCCTCATTGACTCTCTTCAAGTGGAATCTTGATGAGTGGATGGGAGATCGTAGGTTTACCCCGGGTATCACTTCTGTGTCACTGTCAGACAGAGGCACAGTATACTAACCTCGAAAAAGGGCATAGCAAAATTAATTTAAAATGGGTGGCGAAAGCCAAACACACTCTGGCTAGGCTTATAAATGCCCTAGGGCAGATAGCCTAGTATGAACCTATGAACCTATGAATACCAGCCTGACATCATACAGGTGGGATGTTGTACTTTTAACTTCCTGTGCCCATGTCGTGTCAAGTCCTGGTTATGGGATCTGCATCACTTGGTAGTATATTGCGGGGCAGATGTGTTTGTCCGTAATGGGGGGAAGCCTAGTTGTACAAGACGTATAGTGTGTGGGGCCTCTCAACCACAGTAATGGTGCATGTGGACATATGTGTGTTTGTTAATCTGCCATTGCTCTCTACAAATGTATGGCCATATGTACCGATATAGATATATATATCTGCTGACATATATGTAACTATGTCCGTATATACCTACATAGCTGTATATCTGTATACACATATGCAATGTGCTGTGTATATGTAAACATATAGGTGTAGACACATATATGTGCCGATGTATATATATATATATATATATATATATATATATATATATATATATATATATATATATATATATATATATATATATATATATATATATATATATATATATATATATATATATATATATATACAGATATGTTGTAGCAATGTAGATATTAATATATTTACACAAAGATGCATCTAGATGATGGTATATATTCTCTGTACAGTTGCATGACTGGACTGGATTATATGTTTCAGATATTGCCCTAACTTTACACAGTTGTAGTGGCTCACTTTCAGACCATTGTAGCTGTGTTGTCGAGGGTCCTGGGGTCAAGAACTGCATGTGCTGGATATTGCATTGCACAGCATATCTGTTACGGCTTGTGGTGTGGGGGAACATAGCAGTCATCACCAGGTACCCCTCATTTGAGCCCCCACCACCATCAACTTTGCATAAGGACAGTTATTTTGTGGTGGGGGTTCCAGTTGTTATTCCTATCTGGTGCTGCAATTCACATATCTATCTAGCTGTATATATATATATATATATATATATATATATGTTTATATATATATATATATATATATATATATATATATATATATATATATATATATATATAAATATATGTGGACATATTTATCCATCCACCTATATACCATTGATGTGATATGATCTATGTGTGAGTCATACATTTATATGTACCTGTGTATCTCTCTATATTTACAGATCTATAACTGTCCATATGTCCATGCATGACTGGCTCACAATATTGGCTTGTCCCACATTCGTCTGGCCAATTGACATGGATGTTGTCAGGCATGTGGTCATTCAGGAATCTCGATACATTACAGTTGCAGACATCATGTTGTTCAGATTATGTGTATTACAACAGATCACTGTTTAACTAGCAATGTTTTACATTTATATGAACAATATTTCACATTTATCCAAATAGGTACCCCACTTTTGTCACACTGTGTCCACAATATTTGCAATAAGAGGTTGAGTGTTGTGATATTAGTGCAATTCCCCTTATGCAGATTGACTGTGCTGCATGATATATCTGGGAATACATGGGATGTATGTGTATCCGACATGGTGTAGTGTTGCTTCACTATGATTGTGGTATGCAGGGTCCTGGGTTCTGGATGTGCAGTGGCTGTCAATTATGTTGCAGGGTTGAACAAGGACGGTGGGATGGGCAGTGGGATGTCGGGTGATTAAGGCACTTGTAAGTAGTTGTGAGCATGTTTGCACGTCGGTAAGTGTCGCCAACTGCAGGTAACAGCCAATTACACCAGGTTAGCCTTGACATTGCCTACTTTGTGTATGCAGTGCTCACCGTCACACAAACACAGACCTCTGGTTACATATACCTACAGATAGTTTGCGTCAGATTTGCTGAGCCTGTAAACATAGACTCACTTACTAGTGTTGACATATGCTTACAACAGCTTATTGCTACTTAATCTAACTACTGCTGTATGCATTATGATACTGAAACCTCACATGTGCATTTCCAGCAGTACTCCTGTTTATATATAGATATATATATATATATATATATATATATATATATATATATGTTGTGTCGTGGCCGCAGTACTCCAGTTCATGTATATATGTTATTCTGTGGGTTATGTAACATACATATTACCCATAACATGGTTTGCCATGGGAAATGGTATGTCCCAGTACCTTCCCTGTGTCCCCCCCCCTTTCTCGCTGATATGCACAGGCGGTCCCATTAGAATGGGTTCATCCAACCGCAGCACTCCTCGGTCCATAATGTCATACCCATCATCCCCCCCCCGTTCTCACTCCACATCAGTCATCCTTCCTACAGGTTCCAGCCTAATCTAACCACACCACTACACATTGCCCACTTTCCACTTCTCGGGACCCTTCAGGTATGTTGTCTCAACTCATTGATCTTCAGGCATCCCACACATTTAGTCATTGAACATACGTTACCATCTTTGCTTACCTTTGAAGCATGGTATGTTACCCTGAGCACTCTTTTTGGCAGACGTTTGGGGTTGTCCCACCAGGGACAGACATGCATTTGTTTAAGAGTAGACTTAGCAGGTTGACACTGTTTCTCCCACTGGTAGTATTCTGCCAGTAGTCATGGACCCAGTGCTGTGCTATGCTTAGCAGTGCATATTATTAGATTTGCATGATATTTGCCTTTTGGCATTGATTTCCCCTTCGCCACTTGTTATATATGTGTCATGTATCCTTGACACATGTGTACATGCACTGTATGGGGTCCTGGGAATCTTTACACCTTATTACATTAACACCTCTCATCTGGACTTACTGCTGTACTCCATGTCACATATGTATGTTCTGTAGTCAGTTATGGCACATATGACTTTATACTGATGCCTTTCACAGGTTCAGTTTGGTTATACTATGGTGAGGACATGTTTACTACTACCCCATTCATCTGTACATCTGTTATGGCTTGGTGGATAGCTACTGGGACTATGGTGTATAGGGTACTGGGTACGTGACCTGCATGGCTGTTTATTTTGTTGCCGGGCTGACAAAGGCTGGCACTCTACAGCAGTTGTAAGGCCTTATGCCCACTTATTAGTGCATACATATGCCTACTATTGCCTATTTGTGCTTACACCTGCTTACTAGTGCCTTATTCTCTCTGACACTAATACGTAAAATGTGCATATTCCAGTTCATATATATTAGCTATTTAGTGGGTTTTGCAACAAAAATATTGGTTATAGCGTGCTTTGCCATATAAAATAGACTGTGCTACAGTGGGACTCAAACTGGGAATGCCTGCTCAATGGTCGGATGCTTTACCCGCTACACTATTACTGTTCTACTTCATTTGCATATTTCTACCATAATGTAATACCCATATTTCCTTCCCCCAGCCCCCGAGCTCCATGTACACAGCATCCATCCATTTTCCAGTTGCTAGCTCAGCCATACCACACATCCACACATTTCCCTCTCTACACGTGTCGGTACTCCTCCAATATACTGTCTTGACCCAAGCTTCTACAGGTTCTTCATCCGTTTAGTCCACGTATGTATGAGCCTTCCCTTGATCCTCATCCAATACTGGTGGAGACATCTATGTGACTCACAAAGTTGTTGTGTCACAAGTAGACTTTGCTGGTCTACACTGTTTCTCCCACTGGTATCATCCTGCCAGGGGTTTGAGAAGCAGAGATTTGCTCACACACCAGGCTAGCCTCATCTCCCTGTTCCACAGAACCAATGCCCCAGGTGTGACATTCTGTTCATGAAGCATGCCCACACACCCCCATGGCATGCACCATTTTTAATTCTTCTCTTCAGTATTATGCAAGACTACTGTTCTCACAGTATGTTTGGACAGGCACTGTTCATTGATACACATAGACTGGAATAGCATAATTGAGCAATATACATATGTTTGCTGGTATTAATCTACATACTTACATACATTTCCTAAACTGTTGAATGATTGTGCTGGATGATATGTTTGTGATAACAGCAGATGAATGTGTATGTGCCATGCCTTAGTGTTAACTCACTTAGACTATAGTGTGCAGGGTTGGGGGGGTTGGAACCTGGGAGTGCAGATTATTTTGTTAATGGGCACGATGATAGCTGTTGGCTACAGAGTGCCTAAGGCAGTGTAGAGGAAGTGTAGGCCGGTATGCAGTGGTTTGCATGAGGCTCAGCATTGCTAACCTCCGGTTATGGCATCTTACACTGAGTTGGCCTCCACATTGCTTAACCAGTGTGGGCATTGCTTACAGCCGCCCAAACAGGCCTAAATTCGCTTGCTGCCGCATACCCCACGCTACTTCATGTAGTTAGTTCACATTTGTTGACCAGGACAATCCGACTGGATGCTTCTCCATTGTCAGTGGTGGCCTGAGGAGTGGAGCTCCACAGTAAACCCCAGCTACACATTACAAGTAATACTGAGGTGTACACATTCATAGAGAGTAACAGACTTAACATAGCTACATACCACATTCTTCATGCTTAGTTTACGTTAACATGTCGATATTATAAATGCTTAGGTCAGGTTTACATGTCCGGTATGACTGTTGACAAAGGTCACTTTATGGTGAAGTTAGATTCCAGTTTAACAGTTCTGGATAGGTTATACTCAGGTATTCGGGTTAGGTTTGGTTATGCCATACCTGTGTGGTAGAGTAGAAGATAATAGTGAAGGAGTAGGTAGAGGGGGGTGACATTGTAACTGTATAGTAGGCTGTTGGAATGATTGGTTGGGGAGCAATAGGGAAGATATGCAAGATGTTGGGATTTGTATGCGAGGCAGGACAGGAGGTGTCGGTTTCTCTATTTGGTGTAGGGGTATAGAGTGTAAGTTGGGGGTGGGGATTCACCAGGTGGTGAGCATGTGCTGATCCAAGTGTGCTTGAGGTGTTCCTTCATGTGTTATTTGCATGTGTCATGTGGGACAGCTGAGGTAATACACGTGGGTAGGGAGTTCCAGATTCTGCCAATATAAATGGGGAAGAGGGTGTCACCTACTTGTGACTGTGAACATTAATAGTAATGAAACAGGGATTGATAGGTAAGTGGTGTTAATGGGGAACAGAGAGGGACAGATAGTAGGGGACATATCCAGGGATGTGCAGGAAGGTTGAAAGGAAGGTCCACAGCTGGCCATTTCTTCTACAGAAACAGCTGTGCATATACATAGAATTTGGAAGTAGGTTTGGACACTCATACCCCTGGGTGGGGGTGAGGACAACATTAATACCTTGTGATGACAATTAGCTCTGCTTACATGCCTACAGTGGGGTGTTGCGATCATGTGTTCTTTGGTGTTATTTAGTGGGATTTGCAACAACACATCTGGTTATACCATACTTTGCCATGTAAAATAGATTGTGCTGCAGTGGGACTCATACCAGGAGTGGTCACTCATTAGGTGGCAGTTCTGCCCAATGCACACTATTGCTTACATCCTCGGGGTGATCCAAATAGAACCACTCCAGTTAAAACCAGCACTCCTCGGCCCACAAGTTCATACCCATAGTTCCCCGCCGCATCTCCTCTACAGCATTCATCTTTACTCTCAGTGCAAGTCAGGTCTAAACACACCACTACACACTGCCCACTCTCCACTTCTTGGGACCCATCTCGTATGTTGTCTCGACCCATGAGTCATCAGACTTTCCCACCCTTGTAGTCTGGGTACATACACACACCGCCTTGAAAAGTCATTGCACGGATGGCCTCCAATCACAAGACAATTTTTGGGGTGTCCTGCAAGGGCACTCCTGTCTCTGTTCCAAGATTAGACTTAGTGGGTCCACAGTGTTTCCCCCCTCTGGTTGTATCCTGCCTGTGGTTTGGGGAGCAGTGGATTGTTTACATTGTTTGTGTGTTTGTTTGTATGCTTCCCCTGTCTGGCTGGGGGGGGGGGGTAATGCTAAGTGTTACACATTTGTTGATTGGGCCCCTCACCCCCATTGGCAAGGCCTGTGAACATATGTCATTCTTAAGTGCTGTAGCATATCATTGCTATATATCTGTGTATATATGCACACACATATATCTTCTTCTTCTTCTTTCAGCTTTTCCCGGTTAGAGGTCACCACAGCGGATCGCTTGTTTTCATTTCTTCCTGTCTTCTGCATCTTGCTCTGTCACACCAACCACCTGCATGTCCTCTCTAACCACATCCATAAACCTTATCTTAGGCCTTCCTCTTTTCCTCTTACCTGGCAGTTTCATCCTTAGCATCCTTTTCCCAATATACCCAGCATCCCTCCTCAGCACATGTCCAAACCAACGCAATCTCGCATCTCTGGCTTTGTCTCCAAACTGTCCAACCTGGGCTGACCCTCTAATATACTTATTCCTAATCCTGTCTACCCTTGTCACACCCAATGCAAATCTAATCATCTTTAACTCTGCTACATCCAGCTCTGACTCCTGCCTTTTTATCAATGCCACTATCTCCAACCCATATAACATAGCTGGTCTCACTACCCTTACTGGTACTCGTCTGTCACAAATCACTCCTGATACTCTTCTCCACCTACTCCACCCTGCCTGTACTCTCTTCACCTCTCTTCCACACTCACCATTACTCTGAACTGTTGATCCCAAGTATTTAAACTCATTCACCTTCGCCAATTCTACTCCCTGCATCCTCACCATTCCTCTGTCCTCCCTTTCTTTCACACACATACATTCCATCTTAGTCTGGCTGACCTTCATTCCTCTCTTATCTAGAGCATATCTCCACCTCTCCAGGGTCTCCTCAACCCATTTCCTACAATCACTACCTATCACGATGTCATCTGCAAACATCATAGTACATGGGGACTCTTGTCTGATCTCTTCCGTCAACCTGTGCATCACCAGTGCAAATAAAAAAGGGCTCAGAGCTGATCCTTGATGCAATCCCACCTCCACCTCCACCTTAAACACATCTGTCACTCCCACTGCAGATCTCACCACTGTCACACTACCCTTGTACATATCCTGTACCACTCTTACATACTTCTCTGCCACTCCCAACTTCATCATACAATACCACAACTCTTCTCTAGGCACCCTGTCATATGCTTTCTCTAAGTCCACAAAGACACAATGCAACTCCTTCTAACATTCTCTGTACTTCTCCATCAACACTCTCAGAGCAAACATCGCATCTGTAGTGCTCTTTCCTGGCATGAAACCATACTGCTGATCACTAATCATCACCTCCCTTCTTAACCTAGCTTCCACTACTCTTTCACATAATTTCATGCTGTGACTGATCAGGTTTATTCTTCTGTAGCTACTACAGCTCTACACATCACCCTTATTCTTAAAAATTGGTACCAAAACACTTTTTCTCCTCTCCTCAGGCATTGTCTCACTTTCCAAGATTTCATTAAACAATCTGGTTAAAAATTCCACTGCCATTTCTCCTAAACACCTCCAATCTTCCACAGGTATGTCATCTGGACCAACAGCCTTTCCATTCTTCATCCTCTTCATAACTATCCTTACTTCTGCCTTGCTAATCCATTGCACTTCCTGATTCACTATCCCCACATCATCCAGCCTTCTCTCTCTCTCATTCTCTTCATTCATCAGCCCCTCAAAGTACTCCTTCCATCTGTTAAACACATTCTCCTCGCTAGTGAGTATGTTTCCCTCATTATCCTTTATCACCTTTACCTGCTGCACATCTTTCCTAGCTCAGTCCCTCTGTCTAGCCAATCGGTATAGGTCCATTTCTCCCTCCTTATTGTCCAACCTTTCATACAACTCTCTATACATCTTATCCTTAGCCTTTGCCACTGCTCTCTTTATCATGCACCTCATCTCCTTATACTCCTGTCTACTTTCTACATCTCTCTGACAATCCCACTTTTTCTTCTTCACCAACCTCTTTATCTGTAAACTCTCCTGTGCTTCCTCATTCCACCACCAGGTCTCCTTGTCCTCCTTCCTCTGTCCAGATGTCACACCAAGCACCTTTCTATCAGTCTCCTTTACTAGCTCTGCTGCAGTTACCCAGCTATTCGGTAACACTCACTGCCAACCAGTGTCAGTCTTAACTCTTCCCTGAACTACACCTCACAATCACCCTTTTTCAATTTCCACCATTTGATCATAGGTGCTGCCCTCACAGTCCTCCTCCTCTACTTGATAACCAATGTCATTCTACAAACCACCATTCTATGCTGCCTGACTACACTTTCCCCCATCACCACTTTACAGTCTCCAATCTCCTTCTAACTGGCCCTCCTGCATAGGATATTATCCACCTGTGTGCATCTCCCTCCACTCTTGTATGTCACCCTATGCTCCTCCCTCTTGTTAAAATACGTATTCACCACAGCCATGCCCATCCTTTTTGCAAAATCCACTACCATTTGACCTTCTGCATTCCTTTCCTTAACACCATACCTAACAATCACTTCCTCATCCCCTCTGTCGCCTCCACCAACATGCTCATTGAAATCTGCTCCAATCACCACTCTCTCACCCTTGGGTACAGTCATCACCACTTCATCCAACTCGCTCCAAAATATTTCTTTCTCATCCATCACATACCCAACTTGTGGAGCATATGCACTAACAACATTCATCATTACACCATCAGTTTCTAGCTTCATAAACATCACTCTATCCAACACTCTTATACTCCAATACAGATGCGCACACACACACACACACACACACACACACACACACACACACACACACACACACACACACACACACACACACACATATGTATGTATGGATGTCTGCATCATGGTAAATCATATATATCTATATGTGGGTATTTATATATTTGTCTGTCTATGTATGTATACATTTGTACTACAGAGAGGGAAAGGTATATATCAATTTAGTTATGGGTATATATATATATATATATATATATATATATATATATATATATATATATATATATATATATATATATATATATATATATATATATATATATATATCTATATATATAGACACACACATACCTCTACATATTTAGCTACATATCCTGTAATGTAGACTGGTATTGCTGGATACTGTGTTTTGTGTGCATACCGGCCAGCCTTGTGTGCCACGTATGCTTTGCGATACCTACAATTAAATCCGTTAGTGTACACAGAGTCACAAGTGAAATCTATTGTTAGTACCAGGGAAACATTTGTCCCATGCGGGATAACCCAGCTTTCATCTGCACCCAGAGTTACAAAGGTACCCATGGCTATTTGCATGGACTACGGCATGTACCAGACCTAGGCTACTTGGGTCTGTTCAACATATGGGATGGGTCCTGAGGGGGGGGAGTGGAGGGAGGGCAATGTGTGGTGTTGTGGTAGCTATAGGCCGGTAACCAGGGTAGGGATGTTGGCTGCATGCGTGCAGCGGGTGACGGGAAGCAGAACTGTCCGTAATGAATGTATGGGTCGAGGATGGCCTGGGTTGGATGGGCCTGCACTGCTCGGCTTGCCTAGTGGGTGGTGGAGAGGGGAATGTCATGCCAACATGTGAAACATAACAGAAGGCAAATTTAAATCCCTATTTAAATGAAACATGTACAATACAATGAGCTTGGTAGGGTATTGCAGGGTGGATGTGTTTGGCTGGGTGGGGGGTATGCCATTTCGTACAAGACGTATATTGTTTGGGGCCTCTCAAGCCCATTAACGGTGCATGTGGACATATATGTTTCTGTTAATCTACCATTGCTATCTACAGATGTCTGACCATATATACCTCCATGGGTATATATATTTGCTTACATATTTCTAACTATGTCTGTATATACCTAAGGAGACATATATCTGTTTACATATATTCTTCTTCTGCTGTGTATATGTGGACATATAGATGTTGACATATATATGTGTAGATGTCAGCATTTGCATGTATATCTGTTCATATATTTCTGTATATATATATATATATATATATATATATATATATATATATATATATATATATATATATATACACATATTTTTTTTTTTTCTGGATATACATATATATATATATATATATATATATATATATATATATATATATATATATATATATATATATATATATATATATATATATATATATATATATATATATATATATATGACTACATCTATAGATATGTTGTATCCATTTAGACAGTAATATATTTGCACACATACATCCATCTAGCTGTAGCAATACATTCTCCGTACTGTTGCATGATTGGGCTGGGGTTATGTTTCTGACAATAGACAATTTATGCATATCTGGCATGGCTTAGTGGTAAATCATTTTGTGTGTGGTGTGCATGGTCCTGGGTTCCAGCCTTGTAGAAGCGGTTTGTTTGTTGCTGGGCAGAACACCGGCTGTTGGATACGGTGTGATTAAGGCACTTTAAAGCAGTTGTACGTGGGTTTGGGTGGAGGTAAGCACTGCTAACTTCCGGTCACAGTTTCTTACACACAATTAGCTTCTCCTTTGCTTAATCTGTGTCGGCAGTGCTTAACCCCACGCAAATGCAATAGTGCTCACATATGCTTGCTACTGCTTATCTGTGCTTACACCTGCTTACTGCTGCCTTATTTATTATGATACTGACTCTTCACATGTGCATTTCCTGCAGTACTCCAGTTCATAAAAATGTATGTTATTTAGTGGTTTTTGCATTACAAATATTGCTTATACCATGCTTTGCCATGTAAAATATACTGTGCTGCAGTGGACTCGAACTGGGAATACTTGCTTGTTAGGCGAACGCTCTGCCCACTTCACTATTGCTGAGATGTTATGTCATCCTTGTTATCCTCTTCAGTGTTTTTAGGCTGCTTTCACCATAGTTAAGCAATGGGCACACCCACACACCTGTGGTTAGCTGTACTCAGAGTTTTAGACAACAATGCAGGGATTTCTTCTTTTGATTTTTATGTCCTGTTGCTGTTGTATACATGGCGGACTTTTGGTGGTGATATGTGGACACCTATGAGTGATCCCACTCATTTATTTCCACTTTCTTCTGTTCAACATTGCAGGGGCATGTTTATTCTGAGAGCTCTGCTCTCAGACATGCCCCCTGCACTTGTACATGCTTCGTTTAAGCCTGGGAGCTTGGGTAGTGCACCTTCATTACTATGCATGGTGCGCTGCTGTCCTGATCCTAAGTGGCCGCTTCCGTGCAGGACTAGTCTAGTCCTGCACAAGATTAGTAAATCCGGGGGAATATGTTGAATTCTTATTGTTAGAAAAATAGCATATTTAGGGGAATATATATGTTTCCCACTGAAATGAAAAAAATAGTTATTAGAATTTTTTAGCAGCATTTGGAGCTCAATGCTAAAACTAGAGAGAAGAGGTATAATTTACAATGAAAATGAGAAGATGATTTGGATTTAAAAAATCAATTGGTATATTTAACATCTATGCAATTATTTAGGGTAATAAGAAAGGTAAATGAAACACAAAAAAAGGTAGGTAAGATGGTATAACAAAATTATAAACATTATGGGAAGAAAAAACAGGGAAAAGGAAAGAAAGTGACAGAGTACAAGGAAAAAATATGGCGCTAAAATAATATTAAAGAAGTTAAAAAAGTGAAGTAAATGGGAAAAGAAAAAAGTGGAATAATATAATTTTGGAAAAAAAAAAAAAAACAGGCCCCAGGATTCAGCAAGCTCTGCACGGTGTGCAAGAATAGTGCAAGTGCTGCTGCAGGCAATATGGCTGCCATGTAATCCAGGAATAAGCTCCTGGGACATGCATAAGCGCTCCTGCACTATTCCTGCATGGACACAGCCCCTGTATGCTAATTACCTCATTTACTGGTGAAAAACATGCAAATGGGGTGAATTAGCGATCGAGGAGGCAGGCAGTCGTCCGTGCAGGAATAGTGTAGATTGTAGCTGAATACATTTCTGCAAACTACAAAACGGAGGCATGACAGCTCATAAAAACACATGTATTAGAAGGGTTAGGCATGCCAAAGGCCAAATATATGGCCATAGGCATGAAAAATACTTTCAAAATTATAAAAAGTAACTTTTTTTTTTGTTGGCAGATTTTGAAAGTTTAAACACAGGGCAGTGCTGCGTAAACAGGATCGGACCGAAAATAAAAAAAAAAAGCTAGGAATGAGCTTTTAAACCAAAATCATAATTCTTCCATAATAGTCAATGGCATGCATAACACAACAAGACCATGGAATAGTGGTTGCTAAGGGGGAAGGCCAAGTGTCAGATTTGTAACCATGCATTAGCAGTCAATCGTATGCAAATGAGGGCAATGATACTGAATCATAGATTTCCCCTCAGTGCTAGCTTGCACCCAACCATGTAGGTGCATTAAGACCACAGTGTACGCCTAAGAGCTAAGTGCTTGTCCATAGCTAAGCACATCTAAGGAAGGGGGTGTCTCTGAAGCTGCTTAGCAGTATTTACATTGCCTAAACTGGTATGCATGCTATGCACCAGGTTTTAAACAAAAAGAAACAGGAAACAGCAGGTCCGTTCACATCTGAGCACTGGGTTTGCAGGCCGCGCCTCGAGGCTTAAACAGGAAGGCAATGGGAAGGGAAAATAGCAGTAGGAAGGTAATCAAGGAGAACTAGCATAACTGGCAGATGAAATAAATCAGAACCAGCCAATTACACAGGCAGCAGCCCAGCCCAGCACATTACTATAAACTATGCAAACACCTTTCCTCTCTGTTTTTTCCCACAAAAGACAGGGGTCCAGGGAAGTAAATATTGTGGGAAGAAATATCCGGGGAATTGTTTGGCTAGGCTTGTATAGGCCCTAGGGCTGATAGACTAGTACCAGCCTATGAACCTATGAACTCTACATCACCGGTGTACATAAACAGGGAGATTTTACCTAACAAAAGCAACAAAATTATAGGGGCTGCTTTTGCTCTCATAAATCAACATGTGGAAGAGGCTGAGGGTGGTGAGGATGAAATGCTGATGACCAATCCACAGTGAGGAGAAGGAGAAGAGTGTACAGACCAAGGGTATCCTACCAGGGGATACATGAGCTGGAGATAGTGGAGTGCTATAGGGTGGACAGGGACCTCTTAGAGTAAATTGTTGAGCTGTGCCGGCCACATCTCACACACAGAACCAACAGAGGGGAGCCCATCCCAGTGGATACCTAAGTATGTATAGGCTAAAGAATACTAGCCACAGGTTATCTTCCAAAGGCCAACTAGGGGTATCATGGGGATCTCGCAGGCATCAGCATCCAGAGTACTCAACCAGTTCCTGGATGCCATGTCAGCACATGCTGGTGAGCACATATATTTCCTCAACACCCATGAGGTGTTGACCAGAAATAAGTGTCTCTTCCACCAAATAGCAGAATACCCTGAGGTAGTAGGTGCTATCGACTGCACTCACATACACATCAAAGCACCACCCAGTGAGTGGGGTAGACTCTTCATAAACCGCAAGGGCTTCCCCTCCATCAACTGCCAGGTTGTGTGTAATGCCCAGAGCATTATAATGAATGTGTGTGTTGGCAGCCTTGGACACTATTATGACTCCCACATCTGGCATATGACGCACCTGTACCACAGATTTGCCAATGGGGACATTCCATATGGCCACCTAGTGGGGGATACTGGTTATGCACTGGAGCTGTGGCTGATGACACCCATCAGAAATGCATGCACACCCGAACAAGACCTCCATAATTAGACACATGCACAGACCAGAATCACAACAGAGCATGTGTTTGGGATGTTCAAGTCACAGTTCCAGTGCCTGGATGTATCCAGTACAGCTTTGCAGTGCTCACCAGCTACATGTACCCAAAATGTTATTGTATGTGCCATGCTACACAATATGATCCTGTGCATACAGCTGCAGCAGGAACAGCATGGGGCAGGGCCACACAGCCCCCTACAATTGCCAAGGCCAGTACAGGCACAGAATGACTCAGAGGAGGAACAACCTGAGTCTGCCCCTGTAGGCAGAAGGAGGTGTGCCCAGTATGCCCAGGCCTTGGCAAAGAGGTAATACATAGCACATACACTGACATGGTAGGAACCCAGGTAATGACAACTCTCTCTGACTCACACTTACAGTAAATGGAATGCCAAACATGACACTACCTGTGCGTAACCAGCTATAGGGAGTGTACTATGTGCATCCAACATAGCCCTCCAGCACCTTCCTCAATACTGGCACAGCCACAAGGTAAGTCAGCCTCACTATCAATTGCTGAATGGAGTAGTATGTTCTGTTACTTGTATCTATGGTATGGGTGTGAGCATGCAAGGGAACTGGGTGGCTAAATGGTATGGCAGCAGATAGTAGACACCTATATCGACAGCATGAAATCCATAACAAATACTGGTGTCAACATAGTAGGCAGTACTAGACAAGATGACGAAACCCACTTCAGGACATGTGGTGGGCCAAATGTATGCCCATAGGACACACGCATGCATGTCAATGAGGTTCACATACCCAAACCCAGTCTCAGCCAGCAAGACAAGTGTAGACGAACACAAAGAAAGGCTGTGCTAAGGCCCCCGATTGATGGCAATGGAGAACAGCCCCCCCAGACCTATGCAGACAAACTACAACAGGTCAGGCAGTGGGATGTTAGTTCTGAAGGGTAAGAAGTCTGAAACTGAAATGTAGGTCAATAAAACCTAAGAACTGTACTACACTGATATGCCTCTAGTCTGCATGGTAGGTCAGAATACAAAAAGAAATGGAAGCCGAGTACCTGAAATACCAGTACAGTCATAGCAAATGTTTACAGTTGTCAGGTGTGCCCCCCCCACCACAATCCTATGTAGAAATGTAGCAACATGTATGTGTGGGTATAATAACAGTGGAGCACAGATTACCTGAGCTGGCCAAAGTAGCAGGATAAATTGTTGCACGTGTGCAATATGCAGGGCTCTGTGTCTTAGGTCATTGTGTGTTGTATATTGTGTGAAAGTGGTTTGTATGTAGGCATGGGGGTTGTATCCCAGTGACCAATGGCCAGTACTGTTGATGACAGGGCCAGTTCTCACAACGGCAGTGCCAAACACAATGCATCCCAGCAACACACAATCCATCAGTAATCCATACTAATTGTTCAGATGTATTATCTGTCACCTTCTGAAGGTTGGACATGACATAAATGTGGGCCCAGACATACAAACACTACACAGGTGGAAGTACCATAAACAAAGAGTGTATAAAATGTTACTGTCAAATGGACACACTTTTGGATTTGTACATACAGGTTGTACATACATTAGTTGTCTGTGTAGTATGGAATGCTGATGTAGTCTTACCAAACATTGGCAGACCACAAAAGACACAGGTATGAAGTACTGAGAAACCACTGATGTCCCTGCACAAGCCAGCATAGTGGAATGCCCCACATATATCTGTGAGTCAGCTGAAAGTAGCTTCCATAGCACACATGCACTCAGCTCACCCCACCATCAGCCACAGGTACCTCACAGGTCATAGCCCTGCTGTTGGGAATGAGTACAATATGACCCCCACCTCTATATGGGAATATCCACAGAATGCAGCATGCTGAAGAGGTGTCCCATGCAGGTGTGTCCCTAGCTGTAAGCAGCACTCTACCAGCATCCACACCAATGGATTAATAAGGACAGAAACTATTGTCATTAACACCTTGCACACCTACCCTGTCACCCCAGGGGAATACAGTGGCTTGCAGCCTGGGACTGTAGGAGTGACAGAATGCACTGGCCTGCTACAGATGTCCTGCATCACTACCAAATGCCCTACAGTCCTCTGTCAAAGGCCAGTGTCTTGCCTGTACTGCCAATGTATGTTATCTCATGGACTCCCAAATAATGACATAACACAGTTCACAGAACAGAAATGCAAGGCCATGTTGACAAATCCCAAGAGCGTACCCACCATGTCCTACTGCATGAACTGTGGACTAACACCTAAATACTGCTGGGATGAAGTGATAACTATAGGGATACTTATCAGATATAATTTGCATAATTTTAGGAAGAGACTAGAATAACAGGGGGTAGAAGCATGGATGCCATGGAGTGTGTGAAGTCTGAAACTCAGATGTGTGCACATACTATCCCTGCCTGCAAACACAAGAATGGGTGGCTACAAACCTGCTCGTAAAACACAATCTGAAGGGGTAATGACCAGAAATATGAGCCCTGCCTCTGTGTAACCTGTGTGAATCTGCACAGCTGTGATGTATGGCCACAGCAGGATATGGCCATTTTGTCACGTCTATAGATGTACAAGCATGGGATCCTCAGCCACCACAGTACCAAGGTGCTGAAATATTTACACAGACCCATCAGAAAGTGTCTGCAGCTCCCCTTCCAGAATGGCATGATTGTGCAAGAATATGTAGGCTGCAGACCACAATACTGCACAGCTTCATTCATCTTGTATTCCCCAGGAAATTACTGCAAGCAAATACATATATCTGTCAGTAGTTGATGACATAAAACATCACAGTGTAAAACAGTACATATGTCTGAATATCTCTGCTAACACCAAAACCATGTAGCAGAAACAGCACACACACAATTAGTTACAGTATCCCACTATCCTTTGCCCATTGTGACCCCATATTGTCAACCTATCAACAGATATCCTGCAGAGACAGGTTGCTAGCTGTAGGTGTAGAGCACAAATGCCTGCACTGGAGTACAACATACCTGGAATGGATTCACACATTCAATATAGAAGGCCATACTGGGCAGGATCCCACACTTACAGAAATGAAGCCCATGTCTGGTAACAACAGTGGACTATACATATCTGTCAGTTGCAGATGTCTGTGTGCACACTCCACATTGCACACCAGTCATGCTTTGCACACACATCGGATAGGAATACACACATATATCCAAGGACAACGCACTATAATAGGTCAACCATACACATACATAGATGTGGGGAAGAGAGTGACAGACAGTGACAAAGAGCTTCCCATCATGAGGCCCGTCCCACCCAGCACACATGCAATAGCCAATATCACATAATGTGCAAATGTCTATCACTGTAGACATTTGCTTTTGGTAGCCCTCAGCACTATAGTGTCTGTGGTGCTTGTGATTACTGTGTAACATGACAGTACAAGTCATTATTCATCTAGCAGTTATATAGATGTCCTGTCAAATGTAAAGTTGAGTGTGACTGAGTGTTGTGTGTGTGCTTCCAGAGGAATGGTTTATGGCCCATTCACACACATTGCACTCCCCATTGCCCTACTTTAGCTAGCCTGCTGCTGTCATTTACCTTGAAATACACCATTGGAATATGTCTAGCCCTATAAGCTCTGTGGCATGTGCTGTATCTGCATAATGCTGTAGTGTGATGCACTAGTTAGGTAGGAGTTCTAATTCCAACATGGCAACCGTGAAACTTGGTGTGTGTGTGTGTGTGTGTGTGTGTGTGTGTGTGTGTGTGTGTGTGTGTGTGTGTGTGTGTGTGTGTGTGTGTGTGTGATTGTTTGTATGTGTAGGGATCAATGCTTTTGACGTCAGTCACAGTCACTACACTTTCCATTGCCCTGCTTTGGCAAGCCTGCTGATGTCATTCACCATGAAATACACCTTTGGAGAAGGGCTAGCCCTATAAGCTCTGAGGCGCATACTATAACTGCATAATGCTATAGTGTGATGTACTAGTTAGGTAGGAGTTCCACTCCCAGACATGGTAACTGTGTGTGTGTGTGTGTGTGTGTGTGTGTGTGTGTGTGTGTGTGTGTGTGTGTGTGTGTGTGTGTGTGTGTGTGTGTGTGTGTGTGTGTTGGGATCAATGCTTTTGAGGCCAGTCACAGTTACTACACTTTCCATCACCCTACTCTGGCAAGCTTGCTGAAGTTATTCACCTTGAAATACACCTTTGGAAAACAGCCAGCCCTATAAGCTGCATGGTACATGCTATAACTGCGTAATTATATAGCGTGATGTACTAGTTGGATAGGAGTTCTAATCCCAGACATGGCAACTGTGAGACTCTTTGTGTGTAGGGATTAATGCTTTTGAGGGCAGTCACAGTCACTACACTTTCCACTGCCCTACTTTAGCAAGCCTGCTGATGTCATTCACCTTGAAATACACCATTGGAGTAGGGCTAACTCTATAAACTCTGTGGCATGTTTAATAAATGTGGTACATTGTAATACCAATACATCACTATGTAGGGGTTTGAATCTCCATACTGTCAAGTGTATGTGTGTGTCATCTGTATCCTGTGTGGAGGTAGCTGTGATTGTGTAATAACAATACTCATTGTGGGTTGGGTTTTGCAAAATTCTTATATTGAGGACCTACTATATGTCACAAAGTCTACCTTACAAGGGCAACAGATGTCAAACAGCAGAGAGGCTGGTGTAGACAATCCATACCCCTGCATGTGACTTATGGATTGTTGAACAATATAGCCAACCCTTGTATTACCCAGAGAACACTCTCCACCCATGTCTCATACACATACACACTTGGCTAGGCAACAACCACTATATTGGAAGTTCCCTGCATATTGCCCACAGGTAGTAATCATAGTGTTATTGCAGTAAACTACAGAGGACATGGCACCCTGTTCCATCCCTACAACAGGCAAATAATTGCTTACAGTGGTCCTTTGCTATGTTCCCCAATGGACGCCTGCAACAACGGTAGAGTCTGCAAATGTAACCCACAAAGGAAATACCATGCCTTATACACATGCCCTGCATGGACAGATACCACTAACACCAGTGAATACCTGTATAATGCTGTCAGTGTAGGTTCAGGCACAACTTCAGTTCCATAGCCAGTTTTCACCACATGAGGTCAGGAATGCCACATCAGATGATAACAATCTGTCCACACAACATGCCCCAGAGACCCCAGGTACACTTCCACATGTCACAGAGCATGCATGTGGGACATGTGCACAACCCAGACACTGTACATGTTATGGAATATAGAACACATGCATACCAAGCATTTCACAGCATTGGCCACCCACAATAGTAACCCAGATGAGTGGATGGTGAATACAATACCCACCTGTGTGGACCAATCCAGGGACTACACCCCTAAGCCACACTGCAGAACATTGTTATGTGGCCTGATGCCATGGTATACCCTTTGCCTAGCCTTGTACAGCCTTCTGGCACAGTCAACTACTACACACCTGTAAAGCAATGAACCCATGCATGTCAGTACTTGCAAATGTGTGTCTGTGTGTGTGTGTGTGTGTGTGTGTGTGTGTGTGTGTGTGTGTGTGTGGAGATTAATGATTTGGAAGCCATTCACACTCACTACGCCTCCCATTGCCCTACTGTAGCATGCCTTCTGATGTCATTCACCTTGACATACCCTTTTCCCATATATCAGCCTGATAAACTCTGTGGCACATGATACCTGCGTAATACTATAGTATAGCAAATTAGTGAGTTAGGAATTCTAATCCTGACCCTGTCAACTGTGATAATGTGTGTGCTTCCCTGAAAGAGTGTGGTTGTGTCTTCCTTGAAATCTGCTTTGGTGGACAGCCACATGTACTAAACTTGCCTTATCCCTCCTTTATCACTGTTGCTGATGTCACTCACCTTCAAAGATATCTTTGGACAGCTCTTAACATGTAAGCTCCATGACACATGCAATAACTGCATAAAATTGTAATAGCAATACATAGTCAGGCAGGGATTTGAAATCCCGCACTGGTAAGTGTGTGACACAAACATGTCCTTCCACTCCTACCCCACTTCCTTTTTTACTTTGTCTCTGTCTGTCTCTCTCACTCCCCCTCTGGTAGATGTGGAAAAGTACACCTGCTTTGCTTAGGCAGCATCTTGAGTTTTGTAAGTGATGCTCATGATCAGCTGATGGCCTGTGCACAAATTGCAGTCCCCCACTAGCTGATTGCATATGGAACAGCTGTGGTATCATTCCTATAGCCAATTGCACTGAAACACACTCCTATAACTAAGAACATCACGTGGATGTTGGCCCTTTTCATTCACTGTGAGCAGGACTTCATGTTGGTGTTTGACAAACAGCATCACAGAGGGTAGTCGGATATACCTCGTTGCTCAACGCTTTCTGGAATTCATAAACTCTAATGCCCTGGATCAACTTATCCACACCCCCACCAGGGGCAACAATATCCTAGATCTAGTCATTACCATCATGAGTGACCAGTGTTCCACACCTGAAATCAACGCCTCATTGGTCCGATCCGACCATAAGCTAATTACCCTAGATATCCACATCCTGCCCCCACCCCCCATTAAGGAAACCATGGTAAAAAAAGTTCTCCAGTGCCAACTTCATGCTTCTTAAGACAGAAGTGGTGAACTTCATGAACTACTGAATCCTACACAATTGCACTTTATAAGCACTTACATGAGTGCATGGATTGTGCTATCCCAAACAGAACCAAAATGCTATCCTCTAAAAAAAGGAAGCCAATCTGGTGGTTCCCTGCCATAAACAAACTGTACAACAGAAGGAATAAACTGTTGCAAAACAGAGTAAAATCCCATGAGTGTAGGAGCTCCCTGGTCAGCCTCAGTAAGAAGCTACGATCCCTGATAAAATCCTCCAAAGCTAGTTATGAAAACAAAATCACCACTGATTCTAAAGACAAACACAAAACATTCTATAGCTATGTCAAGAAACTCAATGGCAACACTCAGATCTGCTCTGAGTTACAGCACAATGGCACTAAATATACAGACGCAACTGATATTGCCAACATCCTGGCAGAAAGGTTCAGTGCTAACTTCACCCCCCTCTCACCCCCTAAAGAGCCCATCTCTATACTGGAAGAATGCAAAGTTCCTGTAGTCATGGCTGCACAGGTAAAAAATACAGTCTCCAAAGCCAAGAACACAGCATCCATGGGACCAGACAACATCCCAGGCTGTGTTCTACATGAACTACAGAACGAACTGGCACCCCACCTAAGTACCATGTTCAATCATAGCCTCACCTCAGGCTTTGTGCCTGCTGAATGGCGCACAGCGACGGTTACCCACTCCACAAGGGGGGAGCCACCATGGACCCTGGGAACTACCGCCTCATTAGCCCGATGAGCCTGGTCTGCAAGGCCATGTAATGTATCATCATGGAACTTATAAACAAAGACATTGGTAATCTATAAACTCTGGACCCCACCCAGTTCGGATTTGTAAAAGGCAGATCATGTCTCCTAAACCTGACAGACTTCTTTGAAGCAGTCACCAAAGCTGTAAACAAGGGTAAGTGGTTCACACAGCCTATCTAGATCTTGCCAAGGATTTTGACACTATCCCCCACTTTGGAATTATAGATAAACTCACTAAACTAGGTATAAATCTCTATGTCACAAGATTGGTTGCCAACTGGCTAACTGACAGAACCCACACTGTGAAAGTAGCAGACTCCAAATCCGACTTCAGACCAGTTACAAGTGGAGTACCACAGGGTTCAGTCCTGTGTCCTCTCCTGTTTGGTATCTACTTCTCTGAAGTACAGGCTAACACAGAAGGTCTTTGGCTAATGAAGTTCGCAGATGACTGCAAACTAAGAGCCATAATCGAAACTCCTAACGATGTGGACATCTTACAAAAGGGCCTCACTGAGACAGATGCCTGGTGTCAAAGCCATGGCCTCAAGCACAATGCCAAAAAGTGCATTGTCATCCCCTTGGTAAAAACACTGTACCCATGAACTACAACATAGGTGGTAGTATACTTAACACCAAAAGTGTGATAAGAGACCTTGGGACACAGGTGGACAGTAGTCTCTCCTTTGATAATCACATCGCCACAGTAGTCAGGAAATCCTTCTAGCTGGCACACCTCATCACAAAAGATTTCTCATTCAGAAAAAAAAAGGTCATTGTTTCCCTCTACTCATCACTCATTAGACCCATTATAGACTACAATGCCCCTTTTGGTATGTACCTCACAAGACATCTACAACAACTTGAAAGGCCACAGAAATACCTCACAAAGAGGATTACTGGCCTCAAACAGATGCCCTATGCAGACCGTCTCAAAAAACTCCAGCTTTACTCCGTCGCAAATCACCTACTCAGAGGTAATCTCTGCCTAACATACAAAGCTATGTCAAACCCAGAGCTGTTGGACATGCTCCACTTAAAGAAATCCCAATCCCTCAGAGCTACATGCTCTAGGGACCTAAACCTTGTCACCACAATAAACAGAACATGCTGGAGGGATAGACTCCTGTCCCAGAGACTTCCCATACTCTGGAATAAACTACCTATCTATATCAAACAAAGATCCTCATTAGCACTCTTCAAGAAAAATCTTGATGATTGGATGGGAAATAGGAAATTCACCCCAGGGGATCACCTCTGTGGCTCTGCTCGACAGTGGCACAGGAAAATAATTTTCTTGGGTGGCAAAAGACAGGGTACCATTTTGGCTGGGCTTGTATAGGCCCCAGGGTGGATTGCCTAGTACCTACCTATGAACATATGAACAACATATACTGTGGAAACAGGCCAACAAACAGGAGGGGGATATTCCAGACATGAGAAAAGAATGTAAGTATTGCTCTTCTACATTTGAAGTAAGTTTGGTTTAACAGGGTTTGTGTGGATATGGCTGGTCTACATGATTTAATCTGTCATGACAGTGTTATGTGGTTGGGGAAACTCTCACCTGTAGGGCAATCTGCAGACTGGCCAGTGTTTGGAGTCTTACATGTGCTGTGTTACTCACACATGTCCTATCTTTAGAAATGCAGTAGTATACTCTGATGATTGCAGTCAGTACATGGTGACAGCCATGTGAGTTACTGACTTCATATCTCTCAGTAGACATATGACACAACAAACCCTGTTACACCAGTAAATGTATGGGTTCATCACAGAAACATGTCAATGTTGGCCCAGTGTTAGTGCCTCCAGCCACAACTCTGTCAACCTTTGTACATATGTCATGCAGTAAGAGGTGCATATGTTCAGTACATCATTATTTACTGATATCATACCTGATAACAAGCCAGTGAGATATCAGACTGCTAGACATGTTATGTATAGTAGGCCTTATATTTGAGGACAAAACCTAGATATTCTGTTCTAATGTGTACAGTAGTGAGGTCTGTGTACTTATGGTGATTGTCGACAGAGTGTGTAATGTGAATATGTACCTTGGCCTGTGTACAGACTGTGGTAGATGTCATTGTTTTTGGTCCTGTGCTATGTGATGTTGATTGCTGCTGCAGTGTATATCGGCGTACATGGTTGTAGGGCCAGACTGACACATGTCCCATACCACAGTCAGGCATTGGAATACACTGTGTATTTGCCCAGTATATGTAGGGTTGGTGTGTGAGCGGCACATATGAGGATGGTGTTGTTCACACAGCCCATATACTGTAATATAAAGTACACATACCATATGTGACTGTGGCTGTTTTCATATTGGTTGTTGGTATGCACTTTCACACAGATGTCTGTTACACCATGCTGTTACATGCCTGTAGAGCCTACTATATTTGCAGGTACATGTGTATGCCCCCATTAGAAATGGGGGCCAGTGTTGTGGCAGTCTGCCTTTAGTTTGCACAGTGCTTTGTGACATACCTAGCAGCTCAGTGTATTTACCCAGTGTGATGTTATATCTAGATATTTGTCACCTGTACTGTTGACGGGACACCATAAAACTGTTGTGTATTTCTGACAAAGCAGTGGGATGCTGTACAGATGTATGCCACTAACTAGTGGGCAGTATGTGTGCTTGTGACCTCTGATCCTCCAGTTATTATGTGTCAGGACAGACAGGAGGGTGCAAACGCTTAAACTGTGTGAGCTTATCTGTTCTAGTATTTTCGTGATATCCCCATTTACATGGCTGTAATCATCCACTTTGTCAGGCTTGGTCCACACATCTTGCACTAAGGGGTGCTGTGTATACCTCTGGACTGACCAGAGTGTGGCAGACTGTCCACATTTACTGGTCATATCTCTGCTACATTCCATAGGATCATTACTGTGATTTGTGTGGTACTGTACTATGATGATCTTGTGATGTGTGTCAATAACTGATGGCATACATGTCAATATCAAATGTGATTTCTCACACAACATTTCTGTTAAGACAACCTCTGTTAAAGTAGCAAAAGTCTACATGTATACCTGCAATACTTACATGACATCCCCTTGCACTAAGAGTTTGTGACTATTGGTGCTGGTGTATGACTGCACTACATGTTATGGACATATGTTATACATATATATATATATATATATATATATATATATATATATATATATATATGTGTGTGTGTGTGTGTGTGTAAATATATATCCATATCCTTGTTATGTGTACACGTGACTGCTGCATATACCTTCCCAAATGTATCACACCATATTTATCTGATATGTGTATATGTAGCTACAACAACATACTTGATTCGACACTAATATCACTTACAAGTACTACACCATAGTGGTTAAGTGCTGTGACTATAGTGTATTGGGTCCTGTGTTCAAGACCTGAAATGGCTGTTTATTCTGTTGCTAGGCAGAACAAGGGCTGTTGAATACAGAGTTGTTATGGCAAGTATGAGGAGCCTGATCACATTCCAGTCTGATAAAATAGCAGGGTAATGACATTTTTTAATGTGTATTTAATTCCATGTACATCACATGCGTCTATGTGTTGTCATTACAGTAGCAAGGGGTGTGAGTTTACTATCTGGGAAACCTGAGTATATATGGCTTGTACAACACTCTTTTCCATTTGAATGTGTTACATACATGGATAGTACCCCAGGTTATATGCAGTCACACTGGCATGTAGTGTATCATTACATTACTGCTGCTGACAGTGCTTTCACAAGTGTAGATTGCAGATTGTAGTACTGGAGCCAAAACACACCTGCATGCAAAGATGGACTCTGAGTCCTCACTGTCGTGTTCTTGGTGTGTGAGCTGTGTGTCATTAAGTATTTCCTACTGGATATTGATTTGACATGTGGATATTAACTGTAGACTTCTGTGTGTATATAACATGTCCTTCAGGGCTGCTGTCATGTAGTAGTGGCATATCTATCAGTGTCAGACATCTATCTGTCAACACAGTCATGCTACTGTATAACCAGTTGGCTAGCTGATGTCTGTCTGTCCTCTGTACAGATGTGCAGATGTTGGGACTCCATCTTGGCTGCTTACAGGCAATCTATGCTTGAGTAGCACTGACATGTCTGCCCAGCTGTGTTATGGATGCCACAGCTAGGAATCCACACCCTGTATGCACCACATGCTATGGATACCTCAACTACACTACCACAGTTAACAGAACATGCTTGAGTACAGGTCTCCAAGACAGACACTTATCATGTTATGTAATACATGCTGTATACATGTCATTTGGAGCATCTCACTGTCCCTCTGCAAGCAGCAACCAGATGATTGGATGTTGCATGTAACTCTCACCCTGAGGATCACCCTCATGTTATTTGTTGATAGATGGCCTGCTGGCAAATGGCAGGTGGCATGAATACACTGTACACATATCCCCTACTCTTCCCATCTCTCCATGGACAATATCCTTGCACACACCTATGAACACCTGCACCAATGGACCCCAGTACTGACAAATGTGTACACATGTGCATTACTGAGAATAACAGTGTCTGTGTGTTTGTAGACCTGTAGTTGATAATACCCTGAGGCCCTTCACACCCACTGCACCCGCCACTGCCATAGTTAGATGTGGCTGCTGCTGTAATGGACATTACATGTACCTTGATACACTCTTCACCCTATGGGCTACCTGAAGCTTGCAGTACCATCACAACACTGTTGTACAAATGGGTTAATAGGCTTGGGATACCCTCTGAGTTCTGGCAAGTGTGTGTATGTGTGCAAGTGTGTATATTTGTAGGATACAGCATTCTGAGGCCCCATTCTCCTAATACAATACACCTTGCCACACAGTATTAGGGATAGTGATGTTGCTAACCATAGGAAAGCCATGACAATGCATCACCCTACTATCACTGTGGCATGTGCATTAGATGCATATCCCTGTAGTAGCACTCTTGAGATAGACAAGGGGTTGTATTGCAGTCCTGGTCAATGTGTGATAGTCGGTATGTCAACGTATTATCATGGGTTTCATTGAGTGCAATATCCACTGTGGAGTGTGGATGCTGCATATACTGTCTTTACACCATGGTACCCACAGTAAATGTCCCATTTTCCACTGTATGGGGACCACTGTCACCATCAACCATACTGGTAACTGATAACACTATCCAGCCCAGTGATGCTTGTACTGTGTGCAACTTATCTGTAACAGAATGGACACAAAGACAAGGTAATTAACACTCATAAGCCCAGGTCTCTCAGATGTGTGTATGACTGTTATGTGTTTGTCAATGTATATATGGTAGTATGTCACACTATGTATTGTTCATAAACAACCAGTATATCCCCCATTACCATACTGTGCAGGGCCTGGTGATGTTCTTCACTTAACATGTAACCTGGAACACACCTCATCCTAAAAGCTGTGTGGTGTGTGCAATTAAGGCCACACACATCAGTAGCACTGCATACCTAGGTAGGGGGTCTAGTCCCAGTGTAGCCAAGTAAGAGTATGTGTGTATGTGAAGGGATATAATTCAGATTGCAAAATATACATGTCCCAGGAGGTCATCTGTCTGAGAACTGCCTGGCAAATGCTAACATTTCACAGGTATCATCCTGTAGAAATTCATTCCATCACAACTAGTAGTAGATGTGTAAATGCCCTCTTCTCCACTATATAGCTGTACAGCGATACTGGGGTTGATATATATAGCTGGGTGTGGATCTTGTGGACACAGCCACCATCATTGAACTTATTTTTGAGTATATCCCCCCTGCTTAGCTGGCTGTAATACTGTACAGTTGATGTTAACAGGATAAGTAGTTGTCAATCACCCTATCTGCAATTCTACAGCATCTCACACCCTCCAAAGGGCAGGGCTGTGCCACCCACACCAGCATACCTATGTTTACCAAGTTGGGGATTGCACTACACTGGAGAAGTGGACATATACCCTGTCAGTACCATCATCAATTACATTAAACTAGCAGACTGCTTATTTCCCAATGTGTTGTTGTGCCCATTGTGTCTTGGTGGAATTACATAGTCTAAAATGGGTTCCTCGCACAAGTACATGCATCCATGTGTGCAGTATTCTCTCTGTATTGCATCAACACCAAAGCCTCTGTGTGTGTTATACACAGACATGTGGTGTGTACCACCCAGTTCACTTACCATTGTCCACTGTAGAAGGGTTGCTGACATCAGCCACCATGCCCTCACCTGTATACACCCCCAGACCTATCAGGCATGTGGCACATGCAGTAACTGTTATACAGACCTGTGATGTGTTCAGCTGTACCCAGGATATGGCACAGTCAAGGTGTCACCTCAGTGCCGTACTCCTTGTAGGAAATAACAGCAGACCAACATCCTACTGACACATGGATACCTACAATGCAAACAGAATATATTATGGAGACCACAGTCACTCAGTGTTAATAACAGCTATAATGCATCATGGCTGGACAGCTACACTTCCTGACATATAAGCATTAAACTTTACTGCTAAAAACATGTTACACAGCATTACATTGGTACACCATAGTACAGTCACCCTGTGGATCAGGACCATATTAGCCTGTCCTCGCATCAATGTTATGGATGACAGAGATGTGGCACAGGTATCATCATATGCACAGGGTGTGTTGTTGGTTTGCCAGAGACATAGGTTGAGCCATATGTTTGACATCATGTGTGTGTGTGTGAGGGGGTTTAATTATTAATTGGGCTGATGTGATGTGGTGTGTTTAGGTAGGGGGTTGCCCTAGTTGTGTTGGTGATGTGTGTGTGTGTGTATGCATGCACACAGTTCTGCCATGTGGCTGCCCTATACAGGGGGTTGTTGGACAGCTGCAGACCATACCTGGCAGGGTGTGCAGTTCACCATTTCCAGCCTCAGACACAAGAACTGTGCCTGCCAGGGGTTCCACAGGCACCACCAGGTAAATGCCATGATATGGTACTCTCCCCAATGATGATATATGTCCGCTGGATCCAGGTCCCTCTTGGGACTGGCCAGAGCCACGTGCATATGGCCTGCTGTGTTGTGGTGTGGACAGCACCCCCCTGCAGTGCTGGGGCTGGTACTGCCAATACAGGCACGGCTCTGACTTCTTGTATGTCCATGTCGACCTCCAGCTGTTGGTGTTGCTGGCTTACTTCCATGTGGCCATCAAACTACTCCCACCATATGCTCAAGCACAGACATTCGACGGTCAAAGATTCCCACCATCTCACCCAACAGTCTATCCATGATCACTTCAAAATAATGGTAGGCACCTGCAAAATCACAGATGTTGTCAATAACAGCTGAATGAGTGGCCCTCTGCAGCATCAGACCCTGTCTGATATACCATTCCATATGTGTCTGCACCTTCATGATGGCCTGAAAAATGTATCTGGTGGCACCAAATGTGGCACTTCTGCCAGGGGCATGATGACCAGAAGCCCTCCTATGAGCACCCCTGTACATCTGCCTGTGTGGTATCCTGCCGGACATCTGGCTATGGCTGCTGTGTCCAGACACATGTCATAGACACCACAGTGTTCTGTCCCATGCCACCACCTGCCAACTGTCCCTCATCTATGGCCACTGGTGATCGGGTATGTATAGGCAATGTGACTGTGTGTGGTGATGGGGTGGATAAGAGTGGGATGTCAAATGATGCCGCAGCTTCAGCCCCTGACAACCTTGCCTGTGCCTCGACACACCTATCATCATTATCAGTGTCTGTATGGACACTAACATAAGTTTGCCTGCAGGAGGGACCCTGACCCACCTCGCCACCTGTGAGGGAAAAACAAGAAATGCACTTTAAGACCTGTACATCATTGCTTAAAAGTACATGCACACACACATACACACACACACACATACACACACACACACACACACACACACACACACACACACACACACACACACACACACACACACACACACACACACACTTACAGGTGAGGTTGCACAAAGATATTTTACACAGATCTCACATTACCCATCTGTCAACATGCATGACATATGGCACTCAGCATGCAGTGCAGCTATAGTCAATCCCTGTTACCAACATTATACATCTCTGTGATGCATGGGTTGTGTTAGTAGGTGATGCTCCTTCCCCTGGAACACACTGCACTCATGTACACAGTATTGCTGTGCACCTGTTCAGCACCTTGGCATATACTGTGCACCATACCTCACAGGTATACACACCACTGATGAATGTGTATATGTGTGTCAGTTATGTTTGCTCTGCTGCTCACAGCCCCTGTGTGTTTGTCCGACTGATACCTGGGATGATATGTGGACAGTTGTCATTTGTGAATGCCTGATGTCTGAGTTAGAGTTCTCATCATCAGCGGTGCAAGTATGGCCAATAAAATACAATTACACTGACAACCTTCAAACCTTACTGTGGCTATGGGGATTGTACACAACCTTATTGACATGCCACCCTCTTCCTTGATATGCCATAGAGCCACATTACTGCATATGTTAACATTACATGAACCTGATATGTAACATATAACTTGAGGAATCAAATGCAGTATCAAACAAATGTGTTAGCTGTGCAGATGCTGATTGAGATGCATACCATTTGTGGGTGCATATGTGTGCGCACCCTTATCATGATGGTTTGTTGCACCAAGTGTAAAGTCTGCTACAGAAGTCACTATTCCTGGAAGGGGTATACTAGCATGGGCCATCTGTATTTGCCAGTATTTGGTCACTTTGCCCTACAAATGACCCCCAACTCTGCATGATTGCAAGGTCAACTCATATGCACAACCCTTGGAGGTCACACAGCGCTGTCAGTATTGCTGTGGAGTCAGATTTATGTTTGCCACAATTCATGACCTCGACTGTGTGCAGATACAGCCATTCTTATTGAGATTTGGATGTCTCCTTCAGTTCACTGTTGTGTTTCAGGATGACACTCCCTCCCCATCCTCAGCCTTTTTGCAGATGCTTGACAACTATGGGCTACACATGTGTGTCATTTTGCTGTGTCCCAAATTCTGAACACCATGTGTACCGGCCTAGTCCCTGCTAATGAATGGCAAACATACAGGTGTATACTGGCACCAGCAAGATACAGATGGGGATGGTGGGCCTGAGGTGGGGTGAGGTGTTGGTTGTGCAGCACATGTATCTTAACTGATACTGTCTGTAGGTTTCCAACTTGGTCTTGGTACACTAGTACACATTGCAGCACATGCCTTTGGGGAACTTTTGATGTTATGCATATGCTACCTGTAGAGAGCCCTGGCTGATGTTTCCTGTGGAACAACTGTCCCATCTGATTACCCTAACCCATGGGCCACACTTATGCAGAGTCCAGGTGATTGTTGACACAGGTACTGCACAGCCAGTACTTGCTAGATATTCCTGCAACTCCCTCAGTGTTGCGGCATGTTACTAGGCAGCCTGCATAACCAGTTTGCAACATGTGTTGTCATCTGTCTTGGATGGCCCTCTGTTTATTTTCTACATTAATCTTGTCCCATACATCCTTGCCACAATCATGACTGTCTGCACTGTTTTTCATGGTATATGCAATGATGAGGTAAGGCTACATGTCCTACTCCTGCATGCTACCTGTTGGGTATGGAATCTATTTCATGGCTTGTAAGATGTGTGCAAACCATGGCTGCCTCTGTTTCAGGTAAGTGGGCACATTTGATGGACAAACGTCTTGGACAGCAGACCATTTATTGGTGTGATATTGAGGACTTGTACTTGCTGGAAGGTCCATACTCATGAAGAGTGAATGCTATCAGTACCTCAAAAGCTGCTTCCACAATATGTCATTTGGAGTGTATGCACACATATGCTTCCAGTGGTTGTTAAGGTGTGTATTCCCCATACTTGCTGTCCTAACATAGGATTCCATATTACATATTCATTGCTCATGTTAGGACCACATTACAGGTTGTAAGGGTTGTGGAATGCGGTATTGTGATATGCTGTTGTGTAGGTCTGTAACAGTTGCCATTGTAATAGTGGTATATACACTGTTGTAGCACTGTATAAGGCTAATGGTAATGTTTCAGACATGTTCCTACTGTAGACAAGAAAAATCAAGTAAAACTCTGTGGATACAAAACAAATGTGCGAAGAGAGCAAAGCAGTCCAGAGATAAACCATGCAATGGTAAATAATGATAGTAGCATTTAACGTATCACAAATTTATTTTCGTAGAGCACGTTTTCATCTCACCAACACGGGAAACTTCTTCAGAAAATAAGTATTAAAACATACAAGACAAGTTTACACTTGAGTCTTATAAAATTCAAGAAATTCAAAAAAGTTCCGCCCATAAGCAATTCCATGTTGCTAACCAATCAAGAGTTCTCACAAAGTTAAAGGTACAAACAGCTGTGAATGCTTAGTTGGACTAATCTAAACAATTCAAATAAATAGTACAAGAAAATCCAACATTAATCATCCATGAAATAATACATAAAATAATACGTGAAATATAAAATATAAAATGTAAGACGAGCGTTTTACAATTCACTGAAATAACTAAGTTCTGGTGTATGCAATGATCACAGAACTAGTATTGAAAGTCGTCGTGTAATTTATCAATATGTGGTAAACATGAAAAATAATAATGGGTCAAGTAAAAAGCTGTTGACCAACTAGTTAACTATTTTTTATATAACTTGTTAACTGTTTTTTAAAATGTTCACAATGGTAAGCGACTTGAGACAAGTTTAGTTTATCTCAAGACGCTCCTCAATTTCAGTAGGCATGAGATATTACAATTATCATTTAGTCCTGGTATACTGAAGGCATTCAATAATAACTGCCACTCCAGTTCACGGCATTCTAATTGGATAGGAATAGGGCCACCTCTAATGTCCTGTCCTACCTGATCTATAGCTAAGATCTGGAAACAGTGACCAGGATTAACATTTATATGTTTAGCCAGAGCATTGTCACACTTATTTTTTGAAATAGCGTAAATGTGCTCATAGAGCCTATCTCGAAATCTGCGATCAGTCTTCCCCACATAGAAAGCGTTGCAAGATTTACACATCGCTAAGTAAACTAGACTTTTTGAGTTACAGTCAAGTTTGTGTTTGATGAAATATTTTCTATTAGTTAACTCAAAATAGTTACTTCTTGTTGCATGTTTACACATACTGCAAGTGCCACATGGGGAAAAACCACTGGATCTATTGTTAGACTTGGATGGTTTTCGTTCCAAAAGACTTTTTAAGTTCGGACCTCTCCTGTAAATGATGACTGGTGAGGGACCAATTCTCTCGATTAGTGAGCTGTTCTTAGATAATAAGTACCAGTTCTTCCGTAACAGGAATTTTATTTGCTCACTGTAATTGTTAAATGAAGTTATAAAACTATGCCTATAATAATGACTAGTAACTGTTTGTACTGTCTTAAAACTTATTCTATTAACTGGGCTAGAATAGCTGTTCAAGGAATAGGTGTCATTATTTTCCTCAAATGCTAATGTCTGTACTATATTAGAACCTATAGAGTCAGGGAGAATGGGTTTTAATAAGCCCAACTCTGTCTTGTTCCTTACTTCTGAAATTAATTCTTGTATGAGATAGACCGGGTAACCCCTTTTAACAAACATGCTTTCTAACAAGTCACATTCTCCTAGGAAGTCATTGTCTGTAGAACACATTCTGGCTGCTCTGACTAGCTGGCCCTTTACTATAGAACGTTTCTGTCTGAAAGGGTGCTGACTAGAAAAGTGCAAGAATGAGTTACAGTATGTTGACTTCCTAAAAATGGTGGAGTATAGTTTGTTGTCAGGTCCTCTAGTCAGTTTAACATCTAAATAATCCGTACTAGTTGTACCGAAATGATGTGTAAATTTAAAGAACAGGGTGGTAGAGTTTAAGTATTCAATAAACTCATCAGCATCTTTTTTGTTGCCTCTAAAGATGACAAGAATGTCATCCAAAAATCTTGTGTAGTAAACCAATAATTTTGATATTTCTGGTTTGTCAAGTATAAACCGTTTTTCCCAATAGGCGACAAATAAGTTTGCCAGACTCGCTCCACAAGGGGAGCCCATTGCTACCCCTTGTTTCTGTAAGAAGAACTGGTTATTGAAAGTAAAAAAGTTGTTAGTAAGAATGATGTCCAGTAGTTCTGTCGTCACATAGATGTCATTATCAGGGGCATTCATCTGTTTTAGCATTAGGGTAATCCACTCAATTGCTTCCATATGAGGAATCTATTTTAGATTCAATAGTTTTATAACTTCATTTAACAATGACAGTGAGCAAATAAAATTCCTGCTACGGAAGAACTGGTACTTATTATCTAAGGACAGCTCACTAATAGAGAGAATTTGTCCCTCACCAGTTATCATTTACAGGAGAGGTCCGAACTTAAAAAGTCTTTTGGAATGAAAACTATCCAAGTCTAACAATAGATCCAGTGGTTTTTCCCCATGTGGCACTTGCAGTATGTGTAAACATGCAACAAGAAGTAACTATTTTGAGTTAACTAATAGAAAATATTTCATCAAACACAAACTTGACGGTAACTCAAAAAGTCTAGTTTACTTAGCGATGTGTAAATCTTGCAACGCTTTCTATGTGGGGAAGACTGATCGCAGATTTCGAGATAGGATCTATGAGCACATTTACGCTATTTCAAAAAATAAGTGTGACAATGCTCTGGCTAAACATATAAATGTTAATCCTGGTCACTGTTTCCAGTTCTTAGCTATAGATCAGGTAGGACAGGACATTAGAGGTGGCCCTATTCCTATCCAATTAGAATGCCGTGAACTGGAGTGGCAGTTATTATTGAATGCCTTCAGTATACCAGGACTAAATGATAATTGTAATATCTCATGCCTACTGAAATTGAGGAGCGTCTTGAAATACACTAAACTTGTCTCAAGTCGTTTACCATTGTGAACATTTTAAAAAACAGTTAACAAGTTATATAAAAAATAGTTAACTAGTTGGTCAACAGCTTTTTACTTGACCCATTATTATTTTTCATGTTTACCACATATTGATAAATTACATGACGACTTTCAATACTAGTTCTGTGATCATTGCATACACCAGAGCTTAGTTATTTCAGTGAATTGTAAAACGCTTGTCTTACATTTTATATTTTATCTATATGTTTTTTTATATTTCACGTATTATTTTATGTATTATTTCATGGATGATTAATGTTGGATTTTCTTGTACTATTTATTTGAATTGTTTAGATTAGTCCGACTAAGCACTCACAGCTGTTTGTACTTTTAACTTTGTGAGAACTCTTGATTGGTTAGCAGCATGGAATTGCTTATGGGCGGAACTTTTTTGAATTTCTTGAATTTTATAAGACTCAAGTGTAAACTTGTCTTGTATGTTTTAATACTTATTTTCTGAAGAAGTTTCCCGTGTTGGTGAGACGAAAACGTGCTCTATGAAAATAAATTTGTGATACGTTAAATGCTACTATCATTATTTACCATTTCATGGTTTATCTCTGGACTGCTTTGCTCTCTTCGCACATTTGTTATGTTCCTACTGTAGGCCATTTGTCCCACCATTATGTGCACACATCTTGCAATACAAACAAGGATCCTTACTGTATACAGGATGGCAAATGTAGATAACAGGAATTCCAACGTCAAGAAAAAGTCTTTATTCAACAAAGCAAAGCTTTCGAGTCTACACCCTTTGTCAATACTAAAACATAGTTAAACACAACACAGTTAGGCTTTTAGAATAGGAGCAAAACTATCATATGATTACAGCCAGCCAATCATGTGGTAGTATATAAAACACACAATATAGTATATAAAGAGATACCCAATAAAAATTGTCTCTGTAACAAAAATTTAAATACATATACTCTTATGTACAATATAATGTGAATATAACGCTCTATGCAAAACAATCTAAAAACTTTTTTTAAATACAATTTAGTATTTAGCATGTTGTAGCTTTACCAAAATAGGTTTTAAAGTTATAGCAGTATTGAGGCCAGGTGGGACATCTGCAGCTAATCTCAATATCCACTCATATTCTTTAGTCTCAAGAAGGTTATTCAAATCACCCCCCCGTAGAGATCTATAAACTACCCCCGGGATTCATGAACGTTGCGCCAGGCGGACGCATAGCGTAAGCGTTACAATGCCAAATATGGCCGCCGAGTGATTCAGGTACGATCCAATCCCACGTGCACTACCGGCGTGCACCGGATCTTTTCCGCCTCCGGTGTAGGTATGCTAAACACCCCATGTGCGGTGTTGCACCATGCAAATGAAGGCATATAGCGATCCACAAAGTGGCGCAGGCGTAGCATAAGGGCACGGCAATGTAAACAAAAAAAAAACGGTTTACATTTACCCAAACATAACATAGGAGTAACGGAAGGCTGTCAACGTCAGGTATCACACTGTTGCCATATGCCAATGGCGAAAGACACAGAGAATGTCAAAAGAAAACATGCACAACATGTAAATAATAACATAAATGGTATGTCCACAGAAACTCACAGCAGAACCCCAGGACATGTCTGCGTAAGGTGCTAAACAATGAAATAATATGACAATGTCATAAAACAGCAGTGTAATACACATTGGCTTCAAAGCCACAATACACCATGGTATGCATGGAAAGCCACATCCACGGTGCAAGGGTTGCCAAGGACTTGCGGCAGTGTTCGGAGTGGTAACTATGAATTAGTAGTCAATGCCATGCAAATGAGGCAGATAATACTGAATCGCAAAACCCCCGCTGGCGTAAGGCTGTACCAAACGGCGCAGCGGTAATACACCGAGGAGTGGCTCAGAGGGAATACATGTCACCTGCAGAGGGGTGTGCCACTGTAGGAGGAAGCACATTGGAGCTCAGCAAACCTAGGCTGTACATTGCACATCACAGCTGCAGGACCGTCGTGTGGGGAAATAGTTGAGCTGAGAGCACACAATGCGCGCAGAGGTGGATGTGCACGAGGATGACTACGTTCCCTTAACCCAGTCATGTGACTTCGCCCGCAAATAACATCGGAAACAGGAAGGTGATGTTGAGAATATGAGGAAATGCGGAAGCAGTGTAATTGGAGTAGTAATGAGCAATCAACACTAATCAACCCACGAAGGCCAATCGGCGGCAGCTGACAACTCTGCATGCAGAAACCTGCAAAACGGGATAGGAGAGGCATATGAATGCAAAGAAAGTAGGGGAGGTAGCAGATTGTAAAGAGTGAAGACCTGACACAGCAGAGCCAAGTAGACAGGCAGCATAATGGCGGCGGCACACAAAACACACGATATGCCATGTCCCAGAAACTACACGACAGGGCTCTGCAGGATGCATGCCAGGAAATAGTAGGTGCAACGTGCAGAAACAGTAAGGGAAGGTTGAAAGGTACTCCATTGCAGGCAAGAGTAATGCAACACCAAAGGCAACAGCGTTGCAGTGCCAACAGTAAAACACGGAAGATAATCCCCAGATACGGCCGCACAGACACACCCTATGACATCACCGGGTGTACAGCACAACAGTATAAAGTGTGAATGCACACAACACACAGCCGTGTATTCCCAAACGCCGCACCATAGGTGTAAACACACGGGGAACTTTTAAAATGTACATGTTGGGTGCCGCCGTGGCCGTGATCCATCAGCATGTGTTAGAGACAGACGGAGTTGTGGAGGAGGGTGCCGACAACTACCGTAGGCCTCAGAGGAGAAGGAGAGTGTTCAGACCAAGGGTAACCTACCAGGGGCTGCAAGACCTGGAGATAGTAGAGCGTTACAGGGTGGATAGGGACACATTACAGCAAATAGTGGAGCTGTGCCGGCCACGCTTGAGAACAAGAAACAACAGAGGGGAGCCCATCCCAGTGGACACAAAGGTATGTGTAAGCTTGCGAATACTGGCCACAGGTACCTTTCAAAGGCCAACTGGGGATATAATGGGCATCTCACAGGCATCAGCATCCAGGGTACTACACCAGTTTCTGGATGCCATGTTACCACATGCCAATGAGCATATATATTTCACCAGATCTCAGGAGGAGTTGGCTAGCAATATGTGCCACTTCCACCGTGTGGCACAATACCCGGAGGTACTGGTTGCGATAGACTGTACGCACATACAAATCAAGTCACCACCTGGGGAGCAGGGTAGACGCTACATAAACCGCAAGGGATTCCCCTCCCTCAATTGCCAGGTCGTGTGCAATGCGCAGGGCATTATCATGGATGTGTGTGCTGGCAGCCCTGGAAGCTACCACGACTCCCATATCTGGCATGCCTCACAGCTGTACCAGGTATTCACCAGGGGCAACATCCCACAAGGCCACCTTGTGGGGGATGCTGGCTATGCACTGGAGCCGTGGATGATGACTCCCTTCAGAAATGCACACACACACATGCAAGAACGCCATAATGAGGCACACGCACAAACCAGAATAATCATAGAGCGTCTGTTTGGGATGCTGAAATCATGGTTCCGGTGCTTGGATACATCCGGTGGAGCCCTGCAGTACTCTCCAGGCACATGTGCCCACATATTCATAGTATGTGCCATGCTACATAATATGATCCTGCGGAAGCAGCTGCTGCAGGGACATAATGGTGAAGGGCCACAAAGCTCACCACAACTGCCAAGGCCAGTCCAGGCACAGAGGGTTCAGGACCATGAACACACTGTGCCAGCCCCAGTAGGCAGATGGAGGCATACCCAATATACCTATGCCCTGGCAAAGAGGGAACGTATAGCACATACTCTGACAGCATAGGCCCCATGGACTGACACCTCCCTACCTGCACACACAGTGAAATGGACGGCACACAAACATGACCACCCGTAAAGTGTACCGTATGGGTGGCCCCATGTGTGACTCCAACATAGGCAGCACCCAAACACTGTACACCCAACAGCCAGCGGAGCATGGAACGCCAACACCTGAATCGTATGCGGGTCCTACAGCAGACGGCGTTGCTGTATGCTGCCACGTTCGCCGCAAGGTGTATACATATAGACATGTAGATATGTGCATATACAGATATGTAGATAGATAGAATTACATATATAGAAATATATGTACACACATACATATAAGTACCACAGGTAAGACAGGGAATCAGAGGGATGTAAGGTGACAGAGATGTAACACGCAATACCTGTACATAGTATACATAGTGAAAGACAACCTGAGCATCCGGGAGATTTAACAGAAGAGGAAACCGCCACCCATGGAAAGGTCAACATACCGAAATGCATAACCGCGAGTCGGAATGATCGCCAGGCCACAGTACAGTAACAGTACATGTGCGGGTAATACTATGATGATATGAGGGGGGAGGTAGACACTGCCGCCGGTGATGCGGCCCACGCAGGTACTGTGTGCAACCGTCCGCGTGACTGCCGCAGTATGTGTATGTGTGTGGTGAGGGTGCCGTGTGTGTCGCTGTGCGAGTGTAATGTGTGTGCCTCTGTAAAATGTGTATGTTGGTGCCATGTTAGAGGCAGAGTGGAATAACATGTGTAGGCATACAGTACACTAGCCACAGGCATATGTACATTAGTAGTCCCAAAGTAGTACTGAGAGCCCCTCCCTGGCTAGGCGTGTGGCGACGTATAACGATGCAAAGTGACAATGTCCCAGAATGTAGCACAGGAATATACCCCACATGAAATGGAAAGGACATATGTACTAATCATGACCGTATGTATGACACCGATATGCTAATTGCAAAACGATACGTCGGCAAAGTCACACAGCAATAGGTATGTACCGCGGAAATACGCATGTGCTACCCCGGCACTGACCGTGGCCACGTATCGGCCCGTAAACACCGCTGTGTGTTCTACAAGTGTCAAACAAGCAATCGCCACCTGAATAGGTGGCAACCACTGGCAAACAGGCCATCCCAAGTACAGGACCACAATGACTGTAAATATCTGGGACCGAATGACAAGGGATAGTCGTCACGTACAAAGAACCGCAGATATACCACCGATGTGATGGAGGAATACATGCAGGAAGCACACACGCAGGCGATACCAACACCACATGACAACAACACAACCTACACTCCCAGACCAAAAGACAATTAACTGTCAACTCCCCAGGCAGGGATGGAGCACACAGACAAGCATACCGTGTATGTAGAGATGCAAGGCCCACAACTCATATCCGTCACCTACAACCTCGGATATTCCCCATCGTACATACTAAAGGGATACAAGCCGTAATAGCAGCACAAACATACAGGCAGTCAATGACAGCTGCATAACCGCAACATCTTGCGTGGGAAACACTATCAACAGCGGATCCATACTTGCATCCGTTGTTTAAAGGAATACAACAGCTATGTTACACATCCGAATGCAAAACACCATCAACAGACGCTGTCAGGACAGGGACACCCACATGTCGAACATAATACCATACCCAACACACACAATCCATGGCTAACACCACTGCGAAATGTACCTGTCGCCACACATAGCGACTGCAGTTACACATAACATAACACAATACAGACCATCTCCATGAAGGTAGGGCAAATAGCCAATGCCCAGGTGAGGAATGCAACCATACCCTAGTTACGACACGTAATGTACGAATGGAGTAGATGCACAGGTGATATGCACACAAGTACACACTGAGGAACAGCAATTGGTGTGATGAACCCACATGTTGCAGGTATCAACGGATATAAGGATGACTCCCAGGATATTCAAGCCGTATGCTCATACCGAACCAGCAGTGTACAACGGAAAGAGTGAGAAACAGGAATACCGATACTCGGAACGAAAAACGGAACGAAACACCGACAAGGTATGTAGAACCCACGATATGTACGGGTGTGTAATGCGTGATGTGTATGACGAAGCTGTACTGTATGTGAATGGTGTTTGTAAGTAATGATACTTGTCCATAATGCAGAGAGTGGTGAAAGGTGGTTATGTAGTGCTATCCAGCTGAGCATACCAACGACTGTGGACACCGTGTGCACAGCAGTGGGACATCATGTACACAGCTGGGATAACACAAGGGCTGCCACAGGGGGGCATAACAGAGAACAATGCCACACCACACGCCAATGCTGGCAGTGGATGTCCAACAAGGAAGTGCCATAGCAAGGGATAGGACATGTATGTATACTGTCACAGCACACATGTGTATGGGCATATACCGCCGATGTCATACGTAATGTGTGCCCGATGTGCACGCATGCCTTGCAGTAGGGGATACTATGTCAACTATGTGTAATGTAAAGCTGTCATGGTGGATATGACAGACATCATACACAGTATCACAGGCATATCATGCATAATGTAGTAATTGCCTATTGGTATGTACAATAACAGGATACATATGGCCTGTAGATATGGGACAGAGTAGTAGCATAATAGCCATCCAAAATGGAAGGAACACCAAGTAACCATGCCCAAACGATCTGTAGCAGGTGCAATGTGGGCAACAATGAAGTCTGGCAGGTCCATGTGTAAACACATGTGCAGTGTACACAGTAGTGTCACCTCCCCATAGTAGTGTCCAGTGAACAGCAGAGGCGGGTATCAACTGCATGTTTACACAGTACTGCTGCTGTGGTGGTACCATGAGTACGTGTCACTCAAACAGCAAGGGAGCTATCACATGAACAGTGCCACTGTGTGTCCCTGTGGGATGTGCACAGGACCTATGTTCCACAGCATGGTGTGTGTTGTGTCTGCGGAAGTAACACAGAAGCCCAGCCCATGCAATGTGGCATGTGTGCACATATCCATGAGTGGTCCGTTCACACTGCCTACTGCAATTGTCATGTATGAGTAGTACATGCATCAGTAATGCGGAGGACATGGTCCGTGTCAGAGCTGAGGACACCCCTGTGTATGTGGTATGCAGATGTGTACAGATGTGTTTTTCGTCTGTCAGCCGCATATGTAAACTGTCTGAGCCTGGTACACATCATGGCATGACAATGCTGTGCCATGTAAGGTTGTAGCCATTGGGGAAGGTACACCACTAATGTGGTATTGTAACCTTGACCATGTGTAGATGTGTGTATGCCACAGGTACAATGGCTACCTATGTACCAGCATCACACACAGTACAGATAGGTGTGGCTCTGCAGAAGTGTATCCATGCCACAGTGGAATACGGTAACCACAGGACCATGTGGGGCATTTGTGTGTACAGCAACCATGTACAATTTGATATGCATGTACGGGGCCAGTATCCATGTGATAGTCAGTGGATGAATGTTGCTATGCAAAGGTGATGTGCATGCACCATGTGTCAAGCATCCTGATGCCATGACACCCACAAGATGTATCTGCCACACCGACACCCATATGGTTGTTATCAGTACGAGCTGGTGGAGCTATAATGGTGCCAGGTATGTAGATGTGGGATATCCAGGCATGGACAGTACTCTGTGACAGCATGTTGTGTATGTAAGCAAATAGTGAACATGAGGGGCCCCATGACTGAGGACTGTGTAATGCCATATGTACCTGACATGTAGTAGGTAGCATGATCTGCTTGCACCACTGTGTGTCCTGTCCAGGAGTCATATAGCCTAACATCCTAAGACACAGGGTATGATGTGCAGGTGGATGTGTACGTTGCCAATACCAGAACGAGGAATGGTGCTGAAGGGCAACGTGAGGACAATGTCTGATTTGTTGCCCTCTGTACCACACCAACCACCCATGCAATGGTATGGCAGGTGGCCAGCATGTGTATGTGATGTGCTGTGGCACACAGAAGCCCAACAAGGGTGCCAGTAAAGGCATGGAGGTCATCAATGTGTGCGTGAAGCACGTTCGTGAGGATGTGCCCCAGTGCCATACAGAATGGTCCAGTCATGGGTGTACGAATGCAGTCCCACACGTGCAATGCAGTGCCACCCATGTGTAGTGCGATAGATGCGGCAGTGTGACGGTCAAGGTACACAATGTCCGGCAACAGGCTAGCAGTGAATTCAGTGGGCTGGTGTGGAGACACATACCAAACAGGTTGGCGGGACATAACAGCTAGGAAGATCGGAAGGTGACATTGGGCCAGTGTCCTAGGACCTAACGTGTGCATGGCAGTACCATGTATGTGTCCACAGGGACACTACGATGTCCATGTATGGATTGCAGCCCTGTAGTGAGTGAGAGTGTGTATTGTTGGTAAGTACACCATTGCCTGGCATGTTGCCAACATTATCTCATTCTGCAATGCCTGGGTGACTGTTGTATGCGACATTGAATGTGGATGTAGCCAAACAACACAGACATACCACCACACTGCCTGAGGACCCACACTGCAATGTGCGGCAGTCATGTGTAGGTAGCTAGCCTTGGAGCATGTGATGGACCACGAGGACCCACCATGGCTGACAAGTGATGCACCCCACACATGTGAATATACACCACCGTGCAACAGCCTGCACATGTGCCCATACAGCAGATGTGCATGGAACATGACCATCACCGTCTGTGAAAAGGTCAGTACCGCCATGTCTCTGTGTGGAATAGCATGGTCCATACCATTGTGTACGTGCTACGGAAGTGCACTGTGGTATGTGTCAGCATAGTTATGTACACTGTCTATCTGCTGGGGTGTCATGCCATTAATAACTCCTGTCAGCAGACGTCAGTAGTACTGGCTGTAGAACACATGTTCCATGTATGCTGCGATGGGTGTGTGTCCAGGGTGTGGCTAGCAAGGCCATGAAGCATATGTGTTCACCTACCAAAGGGGGGATAACCCCAGGTTTAACACACCAGACACATGGAGGTATTGTGCATGCTGAGGGTAGTGTAGGTATGGTATGTGTTGTGTAATGTGTCACCCATCTGGGTGGAGTGCATGCCTCAAGCATGTGTGGGTACATGGGTGTCCACTCTAGGGAAGTGTGGGTTGCTGTCAGCACATGGCAGTATCAGCTGTCTGAGGCCCAATGTACAGTATGACAACACAGACAACATGTAACCTGTGGTGTACAATGTAAGCTCTGTTGCGTGTCACAATGTGTTTAGCGGTCACAAACATGGGTATCTGCACATGGAGCACCTACGATGCATTGTGTTTGGCAAATATCCAGTATGTGTGCAAAACACTGTGTGATGTGGGATCCCCTCACCTGTGTGTGTTGCAGTCCAGGTATGTGCCTGGGAGGTATGATCCGTGTACAATCTGTACTTGCAGGTGTGCTGTGCAGAGCAGGAAGGCAGGTCTCAGGCACCGCAGATAAATGTGAGAGGTGCACTAGTGTGTGTGCCTTGCTTGTGTGCAGCACAGTGGAAGGTGCAAGCATTGTCCAACATGACCCCATGCCGTTCCTGCCTGTTACAGCCCTGCTGGAGACAGTCATGTGACACCGCCACAGAGGCAGTATAGCATGTGAAGATGTACATGTGTGCTCCACACCCCAGGCAGATGTCCGCAGGTCATGTGTGCCACAGCAGTGTGGTCGACCAGGACTGTCATAGTGGTCAGATACCACATGCCTGTATAAGTACAGTATGAGCACAGGCAACAGTTGCAGTGACAGTGTAGGTTAATGTACAGTGTCCCTGTGTTCAGACCTCTGCCTACTGTACACTTGGCTAGACACACACCCAGAGGGTGAATATACCGGTGAGCTATCACATGTCCCAGTACACGTAGCCTGTGTAATGCCATCACAGGGCGATCACAATAACACGTTGTATGACAGATATGTTGTACCAGGTGATGTGTCATGTGTACATATGTTGAGTTGCACAGCTGTTCACACGTCCGCAACATATCAGCGCATGATGCCTAGTGTAACATGATGTGTGGAACTGCACTGTGATCCACAACAGGGTCATCTGAGACAGGTGTGTTGTGAATGGTGTAACCCATGGTTCCACGGGATACACACTGGTGCTGTTGGCTGCCATGCTGGGGGCCACCAGTGGTGCCTGCAGTGGTCATACAGACATACTGCACACATTGTTCTGGCAGGAATGTCCATTGTTGTAGATGATGTGTTACTACGTGAAGGTAGGTGTGTGTTGTGAATGTTACCCATCCAGATGTGACCATCAGGTGCAGTCATGGTTGTCGACAGCATCACACCCATCCACAGCTGTCAGAACCCTGTCCCCAGAATGGGTGTCAGCCGCCCTCACACTGTGTGACCTATGTGCAGATGGCGGAACACCTACTACTGGCTGGCTAACAGTGTCATCTAGGAAGGCTATGTGATGGCTGGAATACGCTGTTATAATGTATAATGATGGTATCCCAATGAAGTACATGGAATCATACACAGTAAGCCATGGCTGGCATGTAAACCATGTACAACAATGACTGTGTGACAGACACAAACAATGCGGAGCCATGTCGAACATGCACCCATGAGAACACCAAATGAGGTATGTTGCACATATTGATGTACAACTGTCAGCTATGGGCACAGCATGGATGCAGACGCATATCCCCCACAGGCAGTACTATGCCATGTAGGTAGGGGGGCATTGCACGACTACATGTGACAGTTGCTGTACCGCCACATGTACTGCATATCCGTCATGTAGGGGTAGCAGTGGTATGTGACTGTTGGACATGCCTGTACATATGACCATGTCCCACAGGGTATGTGTTACGTGTGTACAACACGTGTTGTACCATCATCAAGCTGTGAAGTGTATGGCTGCCAGTGTACCTGTGTGACATGTCCTGCAATGGGTGCAAAGGTACACAGTAGTGCATTGCATGCCCACATGCCCCACACAGGTGCATAGCCTGAACATACAATACAAAGAGGGTGTTGGATCATAGCAACCCACATGAGGAGATGGGTACGGGTGGCAACCCACTACCACCTGTCCGGGTAAGGTGTGCATGTCCATGACACATTAGCACCCGAGAAGCTAGCAGTACAGCAGTACAGGGTGGCATGCATATATGATCACTAATACCCCTGTGTGTTCCACCACTGGCCTGTGGACAGACAGACACCAACACAATGTGCAGCATTGACATGTGCACAGCACATCACCGCTGGCTACTGTAGAACAGGCTTACTGTGGAGACATGTGCACAGAACGTCTGCATCAGCCACACTCAAACACGTTATTTGTTGAACCCCACCATCATTGTAGCCCATGCTACAGACAGATGTTCACGCATCTGCGTATATACGTCTGGGAATGTCCCTGGCCTAGCAGTATAGCTGTGTCAGTGTTGAAAACAACATACTGCATGGGCTGTGTGTGTGAGCTGTGCGTCATACGTGTATGGTCCGATGGATGATACCATCAGTGCCCCTGCTATGTGAACATCCCTGTCCCCATACATGGATACCTATGCTGTGCCCAACACCACGGTCCCTGTGGGAGGGATGGTGCTGTGTGGTGCACCAGCTGACATGGGGGTGGCAGCAGACACTGGATGTAGACATATGTGGTACCCATGTCAGGCCAGGCTACCATCCATGTGCACAGGATAGCAGTGTGTGGGCACATACAGCACTGTGTTGAACAATATCGCAGCACATAGCACCTGTCAGGGGTAATGTGTATGCATGGATGTGCGATACCAGCATGCACCATACACACCCCCACCAAGCAGCATGCTGCCTACCTTGCAGAAGGCCATTGTCCACACCATGATGATAGACATGTGTAATGTTCATATACACATAGCAATGACATATGGAATGGACAGCCACCCTGCCAATATCAGTACCCCCCAGGTGGGACACATCCCTGTGCCATGTATGTGACATACCCTGTCATACCATGCAGCCCTGCCCAGCCAGGCTGCACGTGCTATCAGTCATACATGATGCGATGGACAAATGGCACTTGCACTATCAACCGTCCAGAGCAGTAATGTGGCACTGATGCACCCTGTGGTGTCACAGGTGCTGTGTGTTGGTGTGTACAACGTGCGTGCGCACATGCTATGTATGACCTTCCCTGCTAATGTCATATGGTTACACAATGTCCCATGTGTATCACATGTGCAATACAGGTGAGCTGTGGCAGGTCATCCAACACCCGTACAGTGCTGTGTAGATGTACATGGCACAACACATGCATGTACAGGTGTCCATGTGTATGTGTGCAGTGCCGCTGCTGACGTTCATAATGGCTGCGTACGCGATGCCTAGTGACATATACACAGCATCCAGGTGAACAGTAGAACTGTGTGTACAGTGGGACACGTGCCAACTGGTATGAACACAGGTGCAGGCAGGTACACATGTCCACAGCTGGTTACCATCAACATGGTGTGTGTACAGTGTGATGAGTTGACACACATATATGATATGATACCCACTGCTTAATGGTGTGACGGCAACGCGTCAGCTGTGTCAGTGCCATGATGCATCGCAGAGATTACTGTGCAGATGTCGTACATCTCATAGCAATGTATGTCCAGCGGTATGCCAGTACATCAGTGTAAATGTGACCTGTCACCATCATTATGTCTTACAGATAATGCCACGTTCCCAGCTGCCAGCCTTCAGCCGCCAAGAGGATGACATAATCATACCGTTGCTCCATGACAACTATGACCTGCTATTCAGCCATGTTCCACAGCAAGCACAGCAGCGGGATGACCTGTGGCAGGATATGCGCAGGAGGGTGAACAACGTTGGTGGCAACAACCGCACCTACCAGCAGATACGCCGACACTGCACAGACCTAATACGGCATGCAAAACAGCGTGCTGCCGCAATCGCCAGAGAACAAGGTGGAACAGGTGGTGGGCCACCAACCCAGCACCCACTCACACACACGGAGGAGCTCCTGGCCAGTCTGGGGACACCCAGGGAACATCATGCAGAAACACTCGCTGCCATCGTGGAGGTGGGTGTCTCCCAACCAACGAGCCTGGAGCTGCCTGGTAAGTCAGTCTTGCATGTGTGTATGATAACTGACGTAGGTGTGGGTGTCACAGTACACCACATAATGTACCAACACACGCCAGGTATATGGCCACACAAGCTGCATACTACAGTATGCTACGTTGTGTTTGCAGACATGTGCATAACACATGCTACCACACAGGTACATGATGTGACATGCACAGTGCTTACTGTGGCTACAGTAATGGATAATGTGTATACTGTTGTGTCGCCCCTATACAGGTACCTCTGGGGTGTCGCACAGCCATGGGTCCGTCACAGGTGAAACTGTTTCTAGTAACAGGCATGTTACAGTGTATAGATATTCGCCATGTGGCCAGGTATGACATGCACACCTGGGTCTGCTCCAGTCATGGTATACAGGTTGCACCACCTGACACACACGCCACCCATGTACAGTAGATACAACCGTTAGTATACACCGGCATGACACCACATAACCCATCGGTGCGATATGTGCAGTCAGCTATGCATACAATGGTGGAGGTGTTCTACAATGGCTGCATATGTAGTATGCATCGGAATGCCATTTGTGGTATGCACACAGTACCACATAGTGAGCTGTGATCTGGCCAGCACACAGGTGTTACCAATGTGACCTATGGCCCTGCATTGTGTGCACACATTGTGACATGGCACATGACATGTCCCATGCACGTGGTGTTCTGTCTGCAACATTGTCACACCATGACATGACCTGCGCCCGACATAGCAGACATCCACACTGTCTGCATAGCCCTCGTGATTGTGACACCTCAGACTAGTATGGGTGTATGTCACATGGGCCACCACAGGGATGTGTACATGATGCTCATCACACACACTTGTCCATGACCCAGTCAAACATGGCCATGGGTGATACCCACAGGCATGTTGCCACACAGTACATCTGGAGTGGGTAGACACTGTTGCACTTTGTCCACACATAGTGCGATCATAGCTGTAGTGGACCACCTGTACATCTGATGTGGTACACCAGACAACCACAATGCCTGTCTGCAGCCACTGGAGGTGCCACCCATGTCTACCATATACGTGCTGTGGAACAGCATGACTGTGTTGCAGACATGGCAATGCAATGCATCCATGTTACGCATCGCACAGAAACATACCTGTGTCTTGCTGCCATGCAGTGGCACAGTGCCTGTACTCCCCACTGTATAGCTATGTACACAGCTCACACCAACCACACCTGCACAGACATCTTTGTTACACATGCATTCTATCTGTAGCCTGTACACATAACACTGCACTGTGACGTCCAGTATGATGCGGTGCATGTGGTGGGACACCATTGTCACATGTCCACATGTTATCACACATGTTGGCGGAGTACATGTCAAAGTGATGCCAGCCATGTGTACTGTTAACCTGCCTGTGGCCACACGGTGTATCTTGGTGATGCATGCAAACCACCATGAATGTGTGTACTGCATGCCTACTGAAATGACACCTGCTTGATGTAGTGTGCACCCCAGGGCAGTATGCATACTACCACTATTAATGTCTGGCCTGCATTCACTGAGCTGTGGTGTGGGAATGTTGCATGCCATCTGCAATATCACATGCATGATGTGTCTGCGTGTGTGTGTGTCTGCGTGTGTGTGTCAGCGTGTGTGTGTCTGCGTGTGTGTGTGTGTGTGTGTGTGTGTCTGTGTGTGTGTCTGCGTGTGTGTGTGTGTCTGCATGTGAGTCTGCGCTGCGTGTGTGTAATGTATCTTACAGTATGTCTTTGTATTCACAGGTGGTGTAGGTGCGTTCCCCTCCTGCGGTCCATCTGATGCTAGTGTCCCCACAGATACTAGCGGTGATGACCATATGCATGAGGCACAGGCAGGGTTGTCAGGGGCAGAAGCTGTGCCATTAGTTAACATCCCACCTATGTTCCCTTCATCTCCGCACACGGTTCTGATGCCGACACATACTACATCACCGTTGCCCATAGAGGAAGGACAGTCAGCGTCTGTTAGCATTGAGCAGGAATGTGTGGTGGCTACAGAAGGTGCGGGTACACACCATGTTGCCAGTGTAATGACTGGTGATGTGCCACACAGGCATGTGGCTGGTGCTGCTCGTAAGAGGAGCTCTGGCAGACATGCACCTGCTGTACAGGGTGCAGCAGCTGGTATCACCAGACGCATGTTCGAGACGGTAATGGCGGCACAGGCACGTGTTGAACGGCAGAACCAAGAAGGACAGAGGCTGCAGAGGGCCGCAATCCATTCCCTAAATGAGAACATCCAGTCATTGGCGAATGCTCAACAGCAGCTTGCTAATGTTCTGGATAGGCGATTAGGTGAGATGGTTGGAATCCTCGACCGAGGCATGTCAATCCACGAGCGTGAGCTGTCTGTGCTGGAACACCTGGTAGGGGTGAGGCGTAAGACACATGGCCGTAGGCCAGCAACACCACCTAGTGTCAGTCGACGTGTGCGTGCCACCTCTCATGCCCACTCACACAGTGCCGGTAGCAGCAGCAGTGCAGCTGGTGCTACACCAACCACACCAGGACACAGCAGGCCACGTGGGCGTGGCCCTAGCTGGTCCCAGCCTGGACACGGTTCCAGCGGACATGTGTCATCGGAGAGTGGCCATTCCATACCTCCACCCGGTAGTGCCCGTGCGACCCCAGGCAGGCACGGGTCACGTGGCCACAGACGGACACAGTGAGCCATACAACCTGCACTGTACAGTCTGGGGCTGCCAAGTATACCCCGTGTAGGCATCACAGATGGCCGAACTGTGTACACACATACCCACACACAGCAGACACAACTGTAGGGCTCCACCACATCCACATGCATTCTGCACAGTCATGCCCAGTAAATGCACTGGCCCTTACACACACACATGATGTCATCCATCGGTACAGCCTATGCCCCTGGCACACATATCACCCTGTGCATATGATGAAGCCTCTGCCGCAGCACTGTCATCCACACCATCGGTGCACGGTTATGCAAATATATTCTGATGCACAGGGTGGACAAGTTAGTGAGAGGTGTATGTGATACCTGTGTCCGCATAGTGCGTGATGTGTATGTTGCAGTGGTTGTGTATGACAGGTGACAGGTGCATATGTGATGTGGGTTGTGTACTGACATCATGCAGCAGACATACCATGTAGTGCAGGTGCAGTATACATTGAGCTGTGTACACGGTATGTGTGACGGTTACATGTGTAGCACCATGTTAGTTCTGTTAACCTGTATGGCTCATATGTTGCACTTGCATGTGCCTACTGGAGCACTGTTATCAGTCCCCCACGTGTAGCTGTGGGTTACCCACAGGCACATCTGGCAATATCAGCATACCACAGGTACCCGCAACCTGCATGGACTCCTACATAGGTACATAGGTGCATAGGTACATACCAGGCTATGTGCCCTACGGCATGTGTAAGCCTAGCCAGAGTGTGTGTGGCTTTCACCACCCCTTAGGATGAGGATACTATATCCATTGGTCCGCTGTCCCTCTGTCCAGCAGTGACACAGAGATGATGCCTGGCGCATACCTACGATCTCCCATCCACATGTCAGGATTACTCTTGGACAGAGTCAGTGAGGGGCTCTGCTTCACAGGGGCTGGGAATCCTTTCCATGTTGTAGGGGGTCTCTGGGCGATGAACCTGTCCCTCCAGCACGTCCTATTTATGTCCGTGTTGAGGTTTCTGTCAGTTGCTTCCGTGCCCGTGGTTGTTTGGAGCCTAGGAGGTGGAACATGTCCATGTCACCCAGGTCGGACATGGCCGTGTATGTCAGGCACAGATTACCTCAGAGCAGACGGTATGAGAAGGTATGCAGCCGGAGTCCCCTCAGTCGGGCAGCGTGTGACATATGTTTCAGCACCTTTATCCCTGTGTTGTGGAACGTTTGAGGTCCTTCCGAGTGCTGCAGGTGTCAGGTTAGGTACATTCCAAATGTGGCGTTGTACCCAATCATTGGTCCAATGTGTGAAGAGTACAGGGGTACAATGACCTCCCCTGATGTGGATGTGAATCCCTTCATGACCAGGTGGGCACAGTGGAATGTCTCCCCAACCACATTGGCAATGTGAGTGTCGAGAGAGGTTACCGATAGGTTTGGTACCCATGTCCCTGATCACGTCCACCATGTTTAATGGATTACCACCTATGTGGTAATTCGGGGTGAACATGTCTTTCCCAAGGGGTAGGTCTATACCTTCCCTGGCATGTAGCTTCAGGCCATGGCTCTGGCACCAGTTATCCATATCTATGAGACCCCAGGTGGATGTCCGTGTCTGATGGGGTGTTGCGTATGGTGGCCGGTGTGCAGTCATCTGCATACCTTGTCTGCCACAATCCCCCTATGTTTGCATGCACATCGGAAAGTTGAATGCCGAACAGGAGGGGGCCCAGGACTGAGCCCTGTGGGCCACCACTCGGGACCAGCTTGGAGTCTGACATGGCACCAGGAACACCAACCCTGTGGGGTTTGACCTCCATCCAGTTGGCAAACCATCGTGTGACATATGTCTCTACATGTACGCTGGTGAGCCTTTCTATGATGCCCACGTGGAGTGTGGTTTGAACGCTCCCGCCAGGTAATGGTAGTCTGTGCAAACCGACGTACCCCCATCAATGGCCTTAGTGACTCCTCCAAACAGGTCGACCAGGTTCGGGAGGCAGGATCTGCCCTTGACTAAGCCAATGTGGGTATGTTCCGGTATTTGCCGTACACCAATGTCTTTATTTATGGGCTCCAGTATGGACCTCTCCATAGCTTTGCAGACAAGGCTTGTCAAGCTTATAGGGCAGGGATGTACAGAGTCCATAGGAGCACTACCCTGGTGTAGTGGGACCACAGTTGCCGTATACCATCCATCAGGTACATAGCCCGTAGTAAGGCTAAGATGAAACAGCAGCCTTATGTGCGGGGTGAGGGCCTCATTGAGGTTGTGTAGCACACAGCTGGGGACACCATCTGGTCCCATTGATGCTATGTTCACTGCTTAACAGATATCAGCTCTCCCCTGGGCATACGGGATGTTTGGGAGGCTAGACACTGGTGGGATGGATACGTCCCCTCTTGGGGGGGGGATGTATGCACGGAACCTGTCTGCTGGTTTGTTGGCAATGTCTGTGGGTTCAGTGATCATTGTACCATTCTGGAGTAATTCCGAACATAACTATGTGCTTCCACCCATGTTCCTACCATAGCTAAGGAAGGCCTTATGGTTGTCTTATGTGTCCTTTGCAAGTCCAGTCCCACAGGTGGCCTTGGATGATTGTATGAGTGATCGTATGTTAACGCCGGTATTCATCAGTGATGCCTTCCCTGGTACTGATATTGCTCTGTCATGTAGTAGCTTTCAACTCTTGTTGTACGGTTTGTCAATGGCTGGGGTCCACCAGACCATGTGCCTGCCTTTGGTGGACAAGGTCCTGATGTTATCAGGGATCGCTTGGTGCAGACATACCTGGGGGTGCTCATAGAAGGCATTTGTAAGGGTTTCAGCAGTGTGGCCTGTGTTTACCACTGGCATGGAGGTCTTGTAGGGTACCACACCAGTCGTATGACGTGTGTGGTTCGCTGTAGAGAGGTCTTCACTGTGGTCTCCCAAGCCGGTGTTGGGTGCAGGATGCGGATCTCCAGTGAGTTCACCATATGGTCTGACCTCACCATTGAGGGATGTACATCCTGTGTGGAGCATGTCGTCCCCATGTGTGATGATCAGAACTAGTATAGTTCCCCCCCTTGTGGGTATGGTGCATGGTTGTTCCACAGCATTCAGGTGTATGAACACCTGGAACCTTTGGTGTAGGGTGTTGTGTCCTGGGTAATGTTCCCGGTCTATGTATGGGTGGTTGATGTCACCCAATATGACGGTGTTGTGAGAGCATTCATACTCACCAGTGTCTTCAGGAAGGCTGTGCAGGTATCCTGGGTTTGGGAGGGTGGTCTGTAGCATGCAACAAACTGTAGGGCAGTCCTACCCATGGTTAATTGCACCTGGATATTCCCCGCTGCTACGTGCATGTCTGCCAACCTGGAGGTGTGTGTATCCTTCATGGAAATGGAGACTCCCCCTCCTTTTGTGTTAGATCTGGGTTATGGTCCTGAACGCCTGATATGGGGTATGACCTGATAGTGCCGGGCTGCTCTCAGCAGCCCTGAACAATGTTTCAGTCACAGCACTGACATCGATGTCCTCCATACTGAGGATGGCATTTGAGGGCGTGCAGCTTGGGCATAGACCACTGGCACTGAGCAGTATTACCCTGTCTGTTCTCCAGGTTTGTAGTGTAGGGTGGTAGGTTTATCATTCCAGCCTTGCCTGCAGTGGGCACTGTGGGGGTGGCAGGTGCCTTAGCCAAAACCTTGAAGACCAGGGGCGACAGGTGCGAGTCATCCCTTGCGAAGGGGCGTGGCTTGCCAAGCATGTCATCCCAGGTATGAGGAATTTGGATCCCTTCAGACTGACACCGGTAACCAGGCACATTATCAAGGGTGACCACTTGGAGCCAGTATAGTGGCATCATACTTGATGAGGGTGGGATACTGCCCATGGTCAGGGACATGCTGGCCTGGGCTACACAATCTGAGAGGCCCTCTATGTCTCCTTTCATGTATCCCAGGGTGGTATGTCTCCGGTCGTTGACACCGGCATGGGCAATGACCGCATCATACTTGTACATGCTGCGGAGTGACCTGAGTGTGTGTGTTGTGTGGCGGATTCCATCGCCCGACAGGCAGCCTACTGTGATCATTCCCTTGTTCAGTCTGGTGGGTGGGACGTCGGTGTGTCTGACAGTGGCGTCACCCATGACAAGTGTGTCTGGCATTGTGTGTGTTGCCTTTGGGGCTCTGACTGTTTAGTACACTGACGTTGATAACTATGTGTAGCATGTCCTATGTCTTGTGGAGGCAGTTGCTTGGGTGTCTGCTTCAGAGGGCTCGTTAGGTTCATGACATGTTTTAACAGTGCCTCCAGGTATGTCTTAGTGTGTTCATGTGTTTGATTAGCATTTGTGATAGTTACATGTGACACTGGGTTTGTGGTGTGCATGGTGTCCTTCCCCTCCCGTTTGGTCTTGCCGGTCATGGTTTGAGAGAGCACAGCCCCCTGTCTGGCCATATAGTTGCATCTCTCACATGTATCATGTTTAGTGGGGGAGGTGCGGCTTGTCCGTGTCCATGAGGCACCTGTAACAGTGCCCAAGACGCCCAGATTCACCATCTGAACAGGAGAGGTCGCTAGCAATTGACCCTTCGACATGCCAGAGAACGTGAATGCATTTGCTGTGTAACTGGGTCAGAAGGCACCTATAGGGAAGTGGGTACACAAGGGGATTCTAGGCCAGTGTAGTACTCCATTTAGTATACATGTACTTTACCTATGTAGGAATACTATGGGAGCAGGTGCAGAGCTTTTGTGATATAGAGAACAGACAGTCGAGATTGCAAGAAGAGAGGTTATACACGTAAACCTGTGGAGCACGGAGCCAGATATAGTGTGGCGTTGCTTACACGGTACATGACGCACATGTCCACACATATACTGCACCTGATGCCTGTGGTCGGTGCCACAGGCTATGGTGGACAGAGACATCACATACATGGCATGACACAGTACAGGTATGGTGACATTCTGCAGGTGTCGTACACAGTGTGCTGGCAACTGACCGCAGGTGTCACCTGTCAGCTGTGGTGCACAGTGTGCAGCAGTTGGATGCTGTACCGGTACAGGAATATGTCCGCAATCGCGGTGCGTGCACTTCAATGGCACACACCCCATTGTGTGCAGATGGGGACACCTGTCAGTGTGGTCAGCACCCTCACAAGACAATGCACCCACGCGCCATGTCACAGGGGGTGGTCTTGCACAGGTGGCCAGTAAGGCTCACAGGTATGGCATTGACAGGGCTGTACAATGCAGCACCAGTACAGGATGGTCACCCTGTGTGGTCAGTGTCCAGTCACAACACTATATCTGCATACACCCTCACAACAGGCAGCAGACATACACACATGTTGACACACTGACATGGTGGTGACCACACATTTCTACACGGAGGGATGACGTGTTGCGTGTACTGCACCATCCACATTCATGCACCCCACACTGAGGTATGTACAGATCTGTACCATGGTGTACAGTGATGTGTGGCACGTGGCACATAGTCCCCCTGATCTGTGGCATACATGGGCACACATTCCTGCACACATGGTGGTGCTAGGAATGCCACACCCGCTATATGGGATATGTGCAGGCATGCAGCGGTATGTAGTGCATCCTGCGTACCACCACTGTATCTGGCAGCTGTGCCAATATTTGCATTTGTGAGGTGGTAGGGGTTAGAGTGGCCATGTGACATATGGTCGATGACGCATGGCCGATGGGTATGCATTATGGCAGTGCTGTCATGTAAAGGTGACATAGCTGACTGTATGCACATGGCAGGGTAGGATGGTGAGTGACACACCTGTGACCATCACCTGCACACATGCATGTGGACAGGTGTTTAAACACATGGTGTACACACATACTGCCATGCGTGCTTACTATGCCACCATATGACGGCCCCCATGATGGGTATGCATGTGGTAGGGGGTTGCAACTGTGTTATGGACACCGGACACCACTCATGCACGGCTGCACCGTGCACAGTACACGTGTCACATGTATCCCCTGTTGCCATGTGTGTATGCATTGCTACGTTGTGACATGTGTGTCGACATACATGGAACATGGACTGTGGTATGGTATCACAGCTGTCACAGGCAAACTGTACAAGGGTATGTGTCCCAGTGAACACCGCTACACCCTGTAGGGGGTGCATACCACAGACATGTGTTCACCTTCCCTTTGTGTGTGTACTACCGTGTACGCCTGTGTTATGCATGTGGTACATCACAGGCTTCGTATGTGTCCTATGTGCAGTCCATGCACACAGCCAGGAAATCACATATATGTTTCATATCTGTGTCAGGCCCGTGGTATGTGTGGAGCACGCCTGTCCATGTATACCGGTATGGGTGGACTACATCACACCTGTGGGATCATTGATAGTACATGTGTACTCTGCACGACGGATGTACACCGCAACATAGACTTGTGGACATATGTCACATGTTGTTGCTGGACCGTGAGGCATACTGCTGCACCGATGACATGCTGCTGGCATGGCAACTACAGTGTTCACTGCAGTGTGTACATGTTCAGCCTGCACCCGTGACGCCTGTGCTGTCATCTGTGTGTGTACATGTAACTGCATGTGTGTCCACCCTGTGCATGTGTACGGGTTTACCTGGCCATGACTTGCGGTGTGTGCACTCCGTCTGCATGCCGGACGGTGCGTAGCACATACTACGTGTGTGAGCATGGCCGGGTTGCTGTTGTGTGGGTGGACACACACAACAGTCCACATTCTGCCTTCCATGATCACACCCCATGTGTATGCATGTCTGCACTGTGCAGATTCTAAGTGTCTGAGCATGCCCAGTGAGCAGCTGTGTAGATGGGCACACAGTACAGTGCACACCGCGCCCGTCTGTGTTGATACCCCGTGTGCATGCCTGTTTCCCCTTCGCAACCACCACATCTGTGGCATGGCCGGTTTGCTGTTGTGTGGGTGGACACACACGACAGTCCACAGTCTGCCTTCCATGATCTCACCCCATGTGTATGCATGTCTGCACTGTGCAGATTCTAAGTGTCTGAGCATGCCCAGTGAGCAGCTGTGTAGATGGACACACAGTACAGTGCACACCGTGCCCGTCTGCATTGATACCCCGTGTGCATGCCTGTTTCCCCTTCACAACCGCCACGTCTGTGGCATGGCTGGGTTGCTGTTGTGTGGGTGGACACACACGACGGTCCACAGTCTGCCTTCCATGATCTCACCCCATGTGTATGCATGTCTGCACTGTGCAGATTCTAAGTGTCTGAGCATGCCCAGTGAACAGCTGTGTAGATGGACACACAGTACAGTGCATACCGTGCCCGTCTGCGTTGATACCCCGTGAGCATGTCTGTCTCCCCTTCGCAACCGCTAGGTGTGAGGGCATGGCCAGTACACCATTCGGGGGTACACACTACAGTCGGCACCGATGTCTGCTACTAGGCATGTAGCCATGGCCAATGACATCCTGCATAGCCATGGTGACCATCCAGGTGAGTCATATGTGGTTGTTATGCCACAATGGCTGCCTACATCGTGCACGCCGGATGCCCTCTGATAGGGTATACTGTATGTGGTGCATCCCGTATCCATGTCGTGATGTACTGCTCCGTAGTTAGTTGGTATTCCCGACTGCAGCACTACCGTGTTACTGTACGCCCACCTTGGGATGGTAACATGCTGTGTGACTGCGCACTCTGTCTTCATTCCCTATCGGCTGCCTTGCCTCTGCAGAAGATATCACCCACCTAGGGGTATGCCTCCTGACAGTGCTGTGCTCAGTAATCTCAGTAGCACATTCTGTAAATGCATCATGCTGTAGTGTGTTCATGTAGGTAGGCGTAGGTTCGACTCCCGGCCCTTTCCTGTGTGTGTGTGAGGTGTGTGTTTCCAGCTGCCTCTGCAGATGGACATGCTTTTAGACGCTTCGCAACACATACCTTGGCTATTGTCAGCTATTCCCTTACGGATGATGTCACCCGTCTAGAAGTATGCCTCTGACAGCGCTGTGCTCAGTAATCTCGGTAGCGCGTTCTGTAAGTTCATCATGCTGTAGTGTGTTCATGTAGGTAGGCATAGGTTCGACTCCCGGCCCTTCCCCGTGTGTGTGTGAGGTGTGTGTGTGTGTTTCCTGCTGCCTCTGCAGATGGACGTGCTTTTAGACGCTTCGCAACACATACCTTGGCTACTGTCAGCTATTCCCTTACGGATGATGTCACCCACCTAGAAGTATGCCTCTGACAGCGCTGTGCTCAGTAATCTCGGTAGCGCGTTCTGTAAGTTCATCATGCTGTAGTGTGTTCATGTAGGTAGGCGTAGGTTCGACTCCCGGCCCTTCCCTGTGTGTGTGTGTGTGTGTGTGTTTCCAGCTCCCTCTGCAGATGGACATGCTTTTAGATGCTTCACAACACATACCTTGGCTATTGTCAGCTATTCCCTTACGGATGATGTCACCCGCCTAAAAGTATGCCTCTGACAGCGCTGTGCTCAGTAATCTCGGTAGCGTGTGCTGTAATTTCATCATACTGTAGTGTGTTCATGTAGGTAGGCGTAGGTTCGACTCCCGGCCCTTCCCTGTGTGTGTGTGTGTGTGTGTGTGTGTGTGTGTGTGTGTGTGTGTGTTTTCAGCTGCCTCTGCAGATGGACATGCTTTTAGACGCTTTGCAACACATACCTTGGCTATTGTCAGCTATTCCCTTACGGATGATGTCACCCACCTAGAAGTATGCCTCTGACAGCGCTGTGCTCAGTAATCTCGGTAGCGCATTCTGTAAGTTCATCATGCTGTAGTGTGTTCATGTAGGTAGGCATAGGTTCGACTCCCGGCCCTTCCCCGTGTGTGTGTGAGGTGTGTGTGTTCACAGCTGCCCCAGTAGAGTGTAGTTATTTTAGACGCTTGGCAACACATACCTTAGCTATCGGCGGCTATTCCTTTACGGATGTTGTCACCCACCTGGACGTGTGCCTCTGACGGTGCTGTGTTCAGTGGTCCACGTAGCGCGTTCCATACCTGTGTCATACTGTTGTGCGGCTGGGTATGTGGGGGTGTGGTCAATCCCCATGCCTGCCAGCTGTGTCTTTGTGTCTATGCTCCCAGCCGCAAGGGTTCATAGGGTATGCCTTTAGAGTTTCCACAGAACACTTATATCCTGCCACCATCTCTGTGTTGTGGATGGTGAGACGCAGCTCGTGGACTGCCTGTGTGCCTGCTGTGGTTGGCGACCTCTGTAGCGTGTTCTCCACGTGCGCCCTGCTGTGGTGTGGTGGGGTGGTGCTGTGTACGTTATACTCACGGCCTTGCCACATGTGTCCGTCTGTATCTCTCTCGTTGTATATATACATACCTATGTTGTGCCCATAGCGCTGCTCTTGCATGGACAGCTGTCTGTCCCATGTATCGCATATTTGCACGGCTGACACATAGAACTGTGGTATGATGCATATCCACTCATTGTCCATGCAACGTCCGTATTCCAGAACGCCCTAGAGACATCTGCTGGATATCATGGCAGACAGCTATCCTTGCTGTACTGACACTGTACCCGTACACGCCATAAACCTTGTGTATAATTGCCTGTTTATGGTGTGTGTATGTCTATCTGAGCTGTATGCATGGTCATGTGTGTGTCCCGCTATAGCCGTCTGTGCAGGTGTCGCCACTATGTGTAATCCTTGTAGACCGCTGTTTCATGTGCACTTCAGCACATACCTGCAGACCGTACTACCCCTCCTACGGCAGCGGCCTTAGATCGACCGCTGCCCTAGGCTATAGGGCTCCATGGCGCCCACCACCACAACACATGGTGCCCCCATCCTGGTGTACCTACATGACATACCTACTAGAAAGGTGGCCCTACTAGTGCGGCGCCCTAGGCAGCCGCAGGATTGGCGTATGCCTACGGCCGGCTATGAGCACATCACAAGGCATACGTTTACATTCAGTGTTTTACAAAGGCTAGGTTATAATACCAGAGGGGGGGACCTCATCAACTATGCTTTAGAATGCGGATTGAGATGGACTATTAGGTGGAGAGTTGACCACACACCAGGGCTGAATGATGAAACACTGATTAAGCCTCATTTGAGAAGCAGGTGGCTTAAACCCAAGTAACAGGAATGTAGTTTAGGTACAGATATACAGTTAACACACATTAGTCCACTCTTTCAGTTGTTTACCACTGTATTACATTGATATGATATACATATCTTCTATATATATTGTTAGATCTTTGATTGATGAGTATTAGGCATAGTACAATATCATATAATACATGTTTTAATAGGATGTTTTTGGAGATGTTAATATATGTGTGTGTAGTTAACATTGCGTCTGCACTTTATATGCTGTGGTTAATTGTTCATTGTTTGCTGGGAAATTGACCAATGAAAGTGTAAGGAGGGATATTCAAAGCCTGGATGCTTTTATGTTATGTGTAAGTCTGGCCAGCCTACGGGTGAAAGCGTTTACTTGTCTATGAAGGAACCTTTGTATACCATTTGGGCACTGTCCTGGACAATTTCTATGTTGACTGTTTCATCTACCTATGTGTTTTTTGGATTGTGTGCCATAAGGTGCCAGCGGTTATTTTATGTTGATTAGGTGTATTCCATGGTCAATTGACATTAATCCTATTAATTCATTGAAGGATGTTCTTTATAAGTGGGAACACCATAGTTTAACCATCCTATGACCTTCCTAGTTGACGTTGTTGGTGTGCCATTAGTATGTGTTCCACATGTCGCCTATTTGTTCCGCAGTATGGAAGTGAGTGATCCCCATTTTGTTGCTGGCAGATTGAATGCTGTGTACGCCGGTATTCGCACGGCGGTCTGACTTTGTATGGGGAGTGTCTACTGTAGTCCCTATCTGTATTTCCTGTGTTATGCCTTACTGCAGCTGTGTAATTCTACCAGGTTTCCAGTTATGGGTGCCATCTTGGTCGTACGCTTGTCCATCCATGGGAATTGCCTACTGGACACTGGTATAGGGCTGTACACATTTCACACCTGCATTTAGCATTATCCGGTGGATGCTTTGCATTATTAGTGGGAAGTAAGGCATGTGCTATACCCACATCTCTCCCACGGGCGGGACAATGGATTATCTGCCAAACAACACCGAGCCCCATTTCTGCATACCCAGGATCCCATGGCTGCAACCCTCGACGGTAACCATTACACATCCTTCATGTGTGCGGGACTGGGATGGGGACGCACTTCTATGGACTCGACGATCTGGGGATTTCTGTTCATATGTCCTGCATTTCATGGACACTTGTCATCAACCTTAAACACGCTGGTGGTGCATATGTCTAGCTGTGCCGTAGTCACGGCTGTCACTTCTTCTGGGTCGATCGATCGCAGCTGGTTGATATTGCATACGGATCAATTTTTGGGGTCCTACAATGGACACTAATGTGCATATGTAAAGTGTAGAACTTGTTGGACTGTGTCCATCTGGCCAGTGGTTTTGACTGCTGCTGTATGTTCCCCAATCGCGGATGTCTGTTTGACTACCCATATTATGTAGTGCTACGAAAACCAGGTTTTTCTAAAATGAACCCAAATGGTGTAAATCCAATGATGCAAGTTAGCAACTGGTTTAAATAATCCTCAGAAGTCCCAATAGGAAATATTCGCCACTGTATTGTCAAAATAACACCACCAAAACATGTAGATCACGAGCGCTTTACCTGGCTTTTTCAAGTGTAATTATCTAAACCAATAACTCTAGCTTTTATAGCGCAAGTGCATTCTGTTAATTGACTAATTGATTAAAATATCACCATATTATAAATAAATTAAATCCACTTCTACAAGTATTAAAGAGACAAATACATATTTAAAAATGCTCGACACAATTAATGCATTGTTAGAATGTATGTATAAAACTTATATGAATTCAAACAAAATTCATTCTTTATGTTAAAAGTTGTTTGTGAACCATTTGAACCAAATAAAACATCAGTACCATGGTGATATTTTAATCAATTAGTTCTATAAAAGCTAGAGTTATTGGTTTAGCTAATTACACTTGAAAAAGCCCGGTAAGACCGGGCGAAAGCGCTCGTGATCTACTTGTTTTGGTGGTGTTATTTTGACAATAAAGTGGTGAATCTTTCCTATTGGGACTTCTGAGGATTATTTAAAGCAGTTGCTAACTTGCATCTTTGGATTTACACCATTTGGGTTCATTTATGAAACACTTGGTTTTCGTAGCACTACATTGTGTTTGCTTGGTGCTCTCGGTTTAGGACCTGGTGGGTCCTTTTCCTAGTTTATTCTTGGTAAACTGTTCCTTTTTTCTTACCCATGTTATGTATTACTTGGCCTATCTATATCCATGTTCCAGTAAGCGGAAATACAGCAAACCCTGAGTCCTGGTCATCTTCATAAAAGACATTCTTGAACATAAACCATGCCAAGACAGGCGATGACAAAACAATACACTCCACAGTCATAGGATACTGAGCTCTTTCACCCACTAACATGGGGCAGCGAGTACGAGATACATTAGATAGTCGTCCCTTATATACTTCCTTCAGAGTCAGTTTAAAGTCAACTAATTAATAGACTTGCTCATGGTTCAGTGGACCGTGCTCCAAGTCTTGATGATAAAGTGACATGTAGAACTCAGTGTTGCATACATTACTGAATGGAAACAATGATACAACAACAATGTGTTAATATAAATAGAATATTGGTCAATACCATCAGTATATTGAAACATAGTTGATAATTGTTGTGAGTAAACCTTAGAATGTAGTGTGTTGGTAATGCTTTTGTATATCAATGTGTATAATTGTTGCATTAAGATTCCAAATCATGGAATAAATAAGTACAATTACATGCATATATTGTATAAATATGAATGTAAATAAGGGTCACAATGTTAAATATGAATATGACTGTATTATTACTATATCAATATGATATGGACTAAACTGTAGTTGTTTACATCTTGTTTTCAGGTGACAAATCTATGTCCATGCGTCATATATACGGGCCGTCGGACTGCTGTGTGTAGATATATACATGTGAACCCCTCGTTTCATACCTTGCTTTGTTACTGTCTGTGGATTACCTGTGTACACATCAATTACCATGCCGTACCTTTCCACTGTACAGGTTCGGGCATGGTGTACGGCTGGTTGACCCTTAATGTTGCTGTGTGTTACATTGACCTGTGTCTATCTGGCAATTCGCTGGCGTGTCATGTGAGACCGTCTTGCTTCTATGGGACATGATCCCGTAATTGTGACGTGCTTCCACTGGCCATATATTTCTCTGTCGTCTGTGATCTGTGTGTAACCTGTCCTTTCAGGACACTTTCTATTGTTGTTCTTCTTTGGTTACATATATGAGTACTTTGGTATGTTGTGCTATTATTGTGTGTGGAGCATTTCTCCACGGGCCTCTGCTGACACTGGACATATATCCAGCTAGCCTAGCCCGGTCAACAAGTGTGAGCCCACTGAACACTTTTCGTACGGGGGCACCTTCTGACAAGTGGGTCGAGTTACTGATGCATAACCGTCATCTATCCATACTACTAACGCACACGTTATTCTATCCACATTCTATGTTTGTCTTATCACATAGCGTGTATTTCTCACTATTTCTAATGGTACTTTACATGGCATTGCCCGATTACACACTTTCAGGGGCTGACAGTTTTGAGACATGTATGATTGACGTGGAGGACACGGCCTTAACATTCCCTGCTGTGAGCGGATCACACACGCACACGCGCACTTGCATTTCCTAATTGTGGGTTACGCGCAGGTGCACATGCATATCCATATTCTGGTTACATATGTTTACTGGGTCTGTGTGGTTACATGGCCTGTGTTAGTTGTGACTGTTCCGGTAACATATCTCTGATCCAGTTGACGGACGTGTGCGGAACGCACTTTCACCTTTACACATGTAACAGTCTTTGCGGCATGGACGCATTACGTATACGTGCACATTTATATGTTCTATAGTCATAATTCAAACGGGACTGCATTCACGTTTGCCGGTTACTGTGACCACTACACGTTAGCTGTTCGGTCTCATTTACATGCATACCCATGGTACTTAGCTAAATTTACATATCCCCCCGCACTCACCGTACGTCACAGGCATCCATTCTCCTGCTGGGAAAGGTGCGATACTACATGTTAAACATTCCTCATTCCCTCCCGCTCATGGCCCAGGATGCATATGTCGTGACCGCAGGGATATTCAGATCACAGGGGCTTATATCCCCTACGCATACAGGCCTTCGATTGTCAGGGTGTTCCTGTGGTGCTTTGGGTTTGGTCTTGTCCGCCTAGTGTACGGAACTGCCTTGACCGTGTACGAATGTCAGACGAGTCACATGGGCACGGTTTGTCCGTGTCTATGATACCATCTCCCCCCCCCATTATTCCTAACCGTGTGCGCTGATTGGCCGGCGTGCCCGTTGTAGATCTTGTTATAGTAATTGCACACGGTCTGGTTGAACGGACCTATTTCCATTACTAAACCTCTGTATTTATAACCTGTATCGCTATATTACATGGGTTTAACATTGCGTGACGGCTTCCACCGAGCCACGGACATGTCCGTTGCTTAGTTTGGGGCAGTCCCGCTCTGCTACACACATTTAACATTGCGGAACAGGTTGTACAGCTCAGCAACGGGGACATCGGGCTCTCCGTCGCTGTTTAGTATTGAGTCGCTATGTTGACATTATTTCACATAGCGTGACAGTGTCGACATTGGTTACGGACATCTCGCGCAGTACGTCCGCACCACCGCGGGTGCCATATGTCTGCTTTGGGCGGCGGACAGGCATTATGCTGTGCCATCATGTCTGGGAATATATGGTTTCTTTCCATAGATGATATAGCATACTAGCAATGACCCGCGTCTGGGTGTGGGTACTGTAGGTGTGGCCTTAGGTCAGGTGGTGCCCTAGGCAAAAGTACTCCATGGTGCCCCCACCACATCACCCGCTACCCCCATCCTGGTCTACCTACATCAAATAAAGGCTGGAAAGGTGCCCCTAGCAGAGCATCGCCCTAGGCAGCTGCCTACTTGGCCTATGCCTAAGGCCGGCTATGTGTGTGGTCTCTCGGGCATCGGCCTCGGGAACGCACCACGTCTGCTGTGGGTATGTCTAGCATCACCCACATCCAGGCGTGGTTTATTGCTATGATGTTCCATGTGTACGGACACGTGTGTTTGGACAACATACATTAGCTTCTGCTATTGGCATACAATGCTGTGGGTGGTGCCAGTTACCATACATATGGCTTTCTCAGAAGCCGACTTCACACTTCTAAACACTAGTGTGGTCTCCTTTAAGGCCCCTGAGCCAGTGGTAAACATTACTCAAGCCACTGAATCACTTACATATGCCTTCTACCAGCACCTACAGGACTGCATGGATCAGGCAATCCCTTACACAACTGTGACTCTTTGTACCAAAGCCAAGCATCCAGTCTGGTGTACCCCAGCCATACACAAGCTCTACAATGAAAGGACGTAGCTACTACAAGACATAGCAGACTCCTTGTAAGGTATGACACCCTTGCTCATTATATGTGAAGAACTACGAGCTCTCATGACATCATCCAGGGCAAATCCGACAGATATATCACCAAGGACTCGACAGACAATCATACAGCCTTCTTTAGCTATGTTGGACACCTGGGAGGACACTCCCAGATATGCTCGGACTGGGTTCAGAATGATGTGAAGTTTACTGAACCTACACACATTGCCAACATACTGGCTGACAGGTTCGGTGAAAACACCCCCCCCCCCACATGGAGAGATATCTGTACCAGAGGATTGTGGCCCCCGAAACATCTGTAATGCACAGGTGGGAAATGCTCTCTCCAAGGCAGTAAACACAGCATCCATGGGACCAGATGGTGTCCCGGCTGTGTACTCCACGACCTCAATGAGGAATTAGACCCACAGTTAGGACAGCTGTTTAATCTTAGCCTCACCTCAGGTAACGTACCCAAGTTGTGGCGCAAGGCGACTGTAGTCCCACTTCACAGGGGCGGTGCCTACACTGACTTTGGTAATTACCGTCCCATTAGCTTGACAAGCCTTATCTGCAAAGCCATGGAGAAGGATCATAATGGAACTCATAGATGAAGACATAGGGGACTTGCATACTTTGCATCAAACCCAGTTTGGCTTGGTCAAAGGCAGATCATGCGTTTTAAACTTGGACTTTTTAGGGACAGTCACCGAGGCCATTGATGAGGGTCAGGCAGTCCATACAGCCTACCTCGACCTGGCAAAGGCCTTCAACACAATACCCCCCTCAGGTATCATTGATAAACCCATCGGCTTGGATGTGAACCCATACATCGCAGGATGGGTTGCAAACTGGCTAGGTGACAGAACCCACACGGTCATAGTTGCTGGCACCATGTCAGACTCACAGCCGGTCACAGGCGGTGTCCCACGGGGCTCAGTCCTGGGTCCACTCTTTTTCAGCATCTACATTTCCAAAGCACAAGCAAACACAGGGGGGTTATGGCTGTCAATGTTTGCAGATGACTGCGAACTGGGTGCCATAGTGGGACGCACATCTGACACAGATATCCTTCAGAAGGGCCTCACAGATATGGATATCTGGTGCCAGGGACATGGCCTACAGCTAAATGCCGGGAAATGCATAGTCATACCCTTCGGGAAGAACAAGGTTACCCCTAGCTGCCATATAGGTGGCAATTCACTGAGCACAGAGGGAGTTACCAGGGATCTGGGGAACCAGGTTGTCAGTAACCGTTCGTTCGACACACACTTTGCTAACGTAGTTAGGTAGACCTTCTACATTGCCCACCTGATCATGCAGGGATTCACATCTAGATCTGGGGAGGTCATCGTCTCCTTGTACTCATCACTCATTAGACCTATGATTGAGTACAATGCCCCGTTCGGATGGTATCTGACCTGACACCTGCAGCAGCTGGGAAGGCCCCATAAGTTCATCATCAAACGGATGCAGGGTCTCAGGAATATGTGTTATGCTGCCCAACTGAAAGGACTCCTGCTCCATTCAGTCACATACCACTTGCTCAGTGGTGACGTGTGCCTGACATACAAGGCCATGTCGACCCATATTTGATGACTATGCTTCACCTAATGAATCTACATCCCTCAGAACCACAGGGGCAGGTGACGTGAACCTTGACACGGTCATTAATAGACTGTGCTGGAGGGACAGATTCATCGCCCAGACACTCACTGTGCTGTGGAACAACATCCCAGTGCATGTGAGGCAGAGCACCTCGCTGGCCTTGTTCGAGGGGGATCATGACCAATGGATGGGAGATTGCAGATATAATCCAGGCATTACTTCAATGTCACTGCTTGACAGAGGTACAGCAATATAATAGGCATTGTTTTCTTCGAACTGGAGGGGTGGCAAAGGCAACATAACTATGGGCTAGGGTTGTAGCTGCCCTTGGGTGGATAGCCTACTATGTACCTATGGACCTATGAACCTATGTTCATAGTTTGTCCCATTCACACTTGTCTATCCCCTGTCCTCATTCGTATGTGTATATTTCTGTGGCACATGATTGAACTATGTATTACCTGCAGGTATGCTGTGTACAGTGCACATACGTCACGGTTGATTACATTGTATCTGTGTACCTACCTCTGTGATACTGAGGACTACCACACATCCTTCACAGCATTACATGCATATGTCCATACTATTATTCGTTGGCCTGTGGGGGGTTGTCAGGGCAACGGTTACACGTGTCCCTGTTTGTGCACGCATCATGGTGGTCTTTGACCAGCCTCCGTTGCTATCATGGGATGGATGGTGGTGTTGGTGTGTGTTTGGGTTGTGTTTCCACTGCCGGTAGATCTGTGGGGGGTGGGGTTGGCACATGTTCCTCTTTGCAGGGAGCCCCATCCTGGACATTTGTGTCATGCGTCAACACTTGGCACGTGCCATATGTCCTGTGATATTCCCACAGTCGTGTATGCCTTCCTGCATTACTACTGCGTGTTACTGGCAGTTTGTATCTGGTACGCATGGCTATTATGTTGGATAGCTTAGCCTATTCCCATGCTATGACATACCCATTCATCCAGGCATATACATGTTATTCCATCCTTTGTGTTGGCCGTAGGTGTTTGGCCATCTGGCAATGCTATTCTCAACGTGTGATGTCCCACTTTCACCTTCTGTGCATGTGACACCCTGTTGGGGCGTCCTGCTTGGTGGGCAGATGTTCCGCCATATGTGTTGTGTTTGACATGTCTGCATAGCTAATCATCAGTACGGTGGCTGGACATACTGCCTTGTCCAGATGTGTACAGTTATGGACACCATGGTGTGTGAACGCCTATGGGGTTTTGACAGGTCCATACCACATGCGGGATGTACACATTCTGCCGACACATTCACATGCAGCCATTTGGATATCAGTACCTGAGGTGGGATGTTGACATGTGGGGTACATATTTGCCCGCATGACACTGCCTAGGACAATACTTTATACTACATTTGAGGTATACCCATTGTGTATAGGTGTGCAGCTGCGCAAGGCTGCTAGCTGGGTTGGGTGCACGGTCGTACATGGGTGCGGGTTACTTGCTATGATGGGGCTGTTGTGTATTACATTTGCATGCATGGGTTCTGCTTCTGGATATTATGCTTCGGCATACGTCGTCCTATATGTATGCGACGGGCACGTTGCTGGGTGTAGTACATGTTGCTATGCACATGTTTGTCTGTGTTTAGGGTATCTGGTTTCCTTCTGGTTGTAATATCGACACGGCTGCCCGGCTGTGTACTCTCACTACTGCTGGTGACCATGCCCATGGGGCTACTTGTGTGTAGGTGCGGCGCGCTGACATGCTGTGGTACACCTTCACTGGGTATGCCCACTGACAGTGCGTTGCGTGATGGACACGGTATTACGCGTATCCTTTGTTCCTTGCACGGGTACAATTTGGACTTCGTGGGTTAATGTTTGGTTCTCCGTTTTGTGTGAACGGGTACTATGTTGCATACTCTGCGTACGTTTCATTATCCATGGACCCTGGCTGGTGCGGTTACTATTGCAGGTGGCCTGTGACAGTCAGCACTTTAGGTTGCTCATCGCCTGCCGGCTTGGCCACGCCTACGGGCGCATCCTACTTGGGCTCGTGCACGTGCCCTCTGCACATGTCTGTGGTTGCGGCGCGCACTCATTACTATGCATGTGGCGCTGCTACGCCGATTATACACTGCACTGCCAGCGCAAGCCTTACACCGGCCTTGCGCCAAGCTTCATGAATCCCGGGGTACATCTATTACTCTAAATTTAAACTTATGACTGTTGTCAATACTCATAATGTGTTTACTTAATGCATTCTTCTCATTATTCCTCCGTATGTCCGACTTATGTTCTATAATTCTTTCCTTTAACTTTCTTGTGGTTTTACCCACATAGAAAGAGGGACATTTAACGCAGGTTGCCAAGTAAACCACATTAACACTAGTACAATTAGCTGTCACTTTAAAATTATAAGCCACATTTGTGGTAGGGTGTTGAAAAGTTTCACTGCCTTTACCAAAAAAATGTCACTGCAACAGGAACAGTCCATACAATTAAAAGTGCCAATCCTCATTTCTAACTGCGGTGTGTATTTGGAGTTAAACTCTTTGTAACACAATTTGCTTTTCAAATTTCTCAAGTTTCTATATGAAAAGAATGGCTTAACATCTAATATTTCCTTAATCTCAGGTGAAGCCATTAATATTATCCAGTTTCTCTGTATAATTTGTTTTACAAGAGGTGTTCTGACATTATATGTCATGACATTTCTAATTTTCTCAGTTCCTGAAGTAACACTTATTTTGGAACTATTATATTCTTCTTTCACATTAAAAATATGTTTAAGTGTCAGTGTTCTCTCCCTTATAACCCTCTCACTTATCTCTGACACTTTTTGGTGGTCATAACCACTCAATAAAAATTCATTCTTCAAATCTTCCAATTGCGTTAGGAAGACAGAATCAGCTGTATTTAGCCTATTGACCCTATTAAATTTTGCTGTCATTATTCCTTTAAAGACATGCGCAGCATGCATGTTACATCTATTAATATACCTCCCTGCATGTACCTGCTGCTTATGAATACTAGTCTCTAAGCCACTATGTTTCAACTCTAACTGTAAGTCCAAGAACACAATATCAGTTTCAAAGTATTCCATCTTAAATTTAAGGAAGGTGGTAGTGTTATACAAGTAATCAATATTCTCATGTAGCTCATCAACCGTTCCTTTCAAAATGATAAAGCAGTCATCAACAAAACATTGATACAAACAAACCTTCTGGCTCAAATCATTTAGGGCACTGCATATATATTTAGTCTCCCATTGATGGAGAACAAGATTGGCATAAGTATTAGCCACAGATGTCCCCATTGATACCCCTGTCAACTGCAAATAAAATTCACTATCAAATAAAAAATATTTTTAGATAAAACTATACCCAGAAGTGCACAAATATTTTCTGTCTCCCTTGCTGACATCACATCCTTATTGACTAAGAATTCCATTATAGCTTGTATTCCATCCTCATTGGGAATAACTGTGAATAGTGACATTATATCCAACGTCACCAATAAATGTTCACCTTGATGTATCCCTTTTCCTTCTAAAGTATCATACCAATTTTGTAGTTTCAAAATAAAATCTATTGTATCTTTTAATATATTTCTACAACTAGGTAGAAATTGACTCAGTTTTCTCTGCAAATGTATAGAAATAGGCTCAGTCACCCAGCCTTTGCCAGACACTATAGGTCTCATGGGAGGATTTAAAAGTGATTTATGTATTTTAAGTAGCCCGTATAACTGTGGTGTTATGGGGCAAGGTACAGTAAAGAAATTAAATAAGTCCAGATCTATATCCCCAGTTAATTGTAGATCATAAATTAACATATTTACTTCACTTGTACATTTCTTAACTTCCATAGGAGAAATAAGTTTAAAAGTATTTCCTTCCCTCAACAGCAATTTCATGGACTCTATATAACAGTCAAGACCCATGATGACCACAGAGCCCCCCTTATCAGCTTATTTTATAACCAAATCTTTATTATTTTGTAAGGTTTTCAGTGCTAATGATTCCTCATTGGTTAAATTATATTTCCTCTGCTTAGCATTTACTGAGTATAACGTTCTTAACTCATCTTCACATATATCATGAAATGCTATTATTACTGGTACACTTACAGGTATAAAACTACTTCTCCATTTGCAGTTAACAGATTGTTCAAACATGTTTCCTTTAAATAACACTTTCAAATTCAGTGTTCTAGAAAACTGTTTTAAATCAGTCAAGGCAGTCACTAAGTTATCCGTGGCAGTTGGTATAAAATTCAAGCCTTTCTGGACTAAAGAAAGATGACAGTTTGTTAAAACAACAGAAGATAGGTTTAAAGTTCATTGAATTATCTCTGGATTAACTTGCCCTGACCTCCTGGGCTCTTGTTCTTCCATTTGGTCCTGTATGGGACCTGCTTTTGTAGTGGCCTTCCTCTTGAAGTGCTCCACTCTTGTACTTTCTCGGGATGCTCCAACTGAAAATGTTTCTGTGAGCCATGAGCAGAAATGTTTAAAATAAGCTGTTGGCCTTTTTTGCTGCCTTCCTTTCCATTGTCCATTGTCCCTGAAATACGCCACACACTAGAGCTTGCATCATCTGCCATACTTACTACTGGAGTAGTTGAAGTTGTGGGTGTGTCTTTCACCAAATCTACTGACGTAGTAGTGGATTCCATAGTAGCCACATTCTGATTGGATGATGGTACTGCTTTCATCTCCAGGAAGTTATCAAGCTCATTCAGAGAGTTGTTCTTACGATAATTCATTTTTGTATTATTTTGAGACTCCGGTCTAGGCCAAGAAAATATGTAGCCATTTTGAAAGTCCATTATGTCCCTCAATAACTTCTGTTTTTTAGCTGCTTCAAGTCACTCATCTAATTGTTGTAGTCTATCGAGCATCTTTTGATAGGTTGCAAGCATATTAGGGAAACAGGACATCTCCATCAACATATTTTCCATACTCATTATTTCTTCTTTCAATCCATTTTCTATACTTGAAAAAAAGTCATTCATCAAGGCCATGTAATCAAGGCTCAACTTCAAATTGAGCTGTTGCCAACGTTTGAAAAGCTCTGGATAGGCATTGCCATAAGATGGCAGCTTTAAGACTCTTAAGCCTCGTGGGACAATGCCCATATCCAGATAAGCCAGGAAGCTAAAGCGCTGCCATTGAAAGCACTTGTAGGTGCCCACTTTCCTTTCCAACAATTCAAGTTTCTTATTAAAGTCCATAGTGGCTTATGAGGCCACTCCTGGAGTGCTAGCAACACTCAGCATTAACCTCATAAGCGGATTATCTTCCTTGTGCTGAAAGAATTTAACAGAATTAATAGTGTCCATTTTCTTGGTAGGTACTGACTGTATAAACACTCCAAAATTCTCAACGATACAGCAACAATCATGAAGATGATATACAAACAAGGATCCTTACTGTATACAGGACGGCAAATGTAGATAACAGGAATTCCAACGTCAAGAAAATGTCTTTATTCAACAAAGCAAAGTGTTCGGGTCTACACCCTTTGTCAATACTAAAACACAGTTAAACACAACACAGTTAGGCTTTGAAAAGCAAACTGTGTTCCAAAGACTTTAACTCCAAATACACACTACAGTTAGAAATGAGGATTGGCACTTTTAATTGTATGGACTGTTCCTGTTCCACTGACATTTTAGGTAAAGGCAGTGAA